>NC_064876.1:3272942-3277942 GCF_943734665.1 Anopheles aquasalis | reverse complement strand
AGCCGATTTTCAATCTTTTCTTCTCCTGCGAGCTCTCTAGCAGCAGCAGCAGCAGCAGCAGCAGGTAGGGCTCCTGGTTCCGGTTTCGGGGAAATGGGATGAAAGCAGCGAGAGAGAGAGAGAGAGAGAGAGAGAGAGAGAGAGCCAGCAGAAGAGAAGGAGCAAGAGGGGTAAAGGTGTGACTTACGTGGGAGGAAAAGTGGAAAATTAATTTTCCCATCAATGGGCGGATTATGGCGAACGATAGGGACACAGGAAAACCGGGGACGGGGACGGGGACGGGGACGGGGACGGGGACGGGGACGGGGACGGGGACGGGGACGGGGAGTGCGGGGGAAGCGTAGCGGATGGCTTATTAATTTCCAAATTAATCTACCCCTCCCTCCCCCCCCCCCCCCCTCCCTCCTGGCCCTTTTTTTCTGTCTTTCTTTCCTCTCTTCCCAGCCACCAGCGGCCCCCGTGAGGACACGTGCAAGCAGACAGGCAGGGAGGTAAACAGGGATAAGGCTTCCCCTTTCCTGAAGGCCAGCCACCACAGTACCGGTGTGTAGGTGTGCGAAAGATTGTGAGCTAGAGCAACACACACACACAAGCAAGCAACAGCACATGCCCCTAGTCCCCCACTAAAACTCCTTCCCCCCCCCCGCTTGTATCCTTTTGACTGCAAAGGCTGGCTGGCAAAGTTTAGTTGTTACTATATCCCGATTAGCGCGTAGACAGATGAGGAGATAAGATGTGGTTTGTACGGGAGATCGACAGAAAGATAGATAGAGAGCGAGAGCGAGAGAGAGAGAGAGAGAGAGAGAGAGAGAAAGAGAGAGTGAGCGGAGTTGTGTACGAAAATATGATCATATGTATCCCCTTCTTCACGAAATTCGTTTTCTTCATTCGGTGAATTCGATGGCCGTGATGGCCAAGGATCCGAAAATAGTTTCCTTTTTGGTGTATGTTTCCGTGTGTGTGACCAGTTGGGGGGAAGGGGGGGTGGGGGGGGGGGGGGGCTGAAAGTCTAGTCGTGTGGAAAGCGCCGTGGAACAACAGATCTACAATCAGGAGCTGCTCCATACACCACATCAACCGATCAACCTTGACATGCCCCCCGTCCGGTCCGTTCGCCGTTGGCTAGCGACACTGGTTGGTTGCCACGAATGTGCCCAGCGGGGGGTTTAGTTTTTTTTTTTTGGTAATAACCTGCCAGCCAGGTAAGTCGACTCGCCAGAAACGTGGGATCCTACAATCAAATTCAGGGTGAGGCAAAACAAACACTGCAGCACAGTTAAAACGCCATATCTTTTTCATTTTTTGTTTGTTTGAATTTTATTCAGTAACCGCGAAGAATGGCGGGAATTTCATACTCTTTTGGAATCAGTTTAGTTTTTTTCTTTTCGGTATGTTACTTTTTTGGATGAATTTTGGTCTTGCGACGGTAGAAGAAACCATCGCTCGTTGCCAGCAGGGTGCTTTGTGGCATTTTTTGTGGCTCATTCTAGGAGAAGTGTTTGTTCTCCTAGGATCCTAGGAGTAGTGTCAAAACTATGCTATTTTTAATGGGATTTACTTTGCTCTTCAAAGCACCACAAACGGAGAAGTGGTGCGCTTTTTATCTTCACAGATAATTGACAGCCAATACGACGTACGGAGATGAGGTGTAGAACGTTTTTTTTTTTTTTGATGTTTTATTTATGTCTCGGTTGCTTTAAGAGAAGATACAGAGTCCTGTTGGAATCTCTGGGGACTTCTTATGAATTCTTTGTATTTCTAGAACTGCAATGAACCTTTTAATAGTTTTGGCACATTTATTTGTTGGTTTATCTCGGATCCACCGAACAAAAATGTGCGATGAGTGCGAAAAGTTGCGCATTATCGCATCTCAAACCCATTATCAAATACGGCTTATTTGTCCTGGTGGCCAGCCGGGAGGGTGTAAGTCGCCAGCTGACTTCTCTGGCAATTAAACACCATCATTTTGTTTGTTTGTTTACAAACTACTGGATAACGAATGGTTTCTCGTCGAAGGAATGCAAGTAAAACCATCTAAACAAATAAAACACAGTGCACAGTCGCAAAGTGAACAGGACTTTTTGCATAGGAAAATTTCCCGAGGCACTATCTTAATGTGGTTATTTTTGTTTGAAAGGTACATCCTTTGACGACATTCAGTCCAAATTTCATGGCATTTGTTCTACTAGAAGCAAAGTTATGGCCCTTAAAGTGACAGTATGTTTGGGTCGTCAGTACAAGTCTTCTGATCGGCCAAAATGGCCAGCATAACGTTTTCCTTTCTTCCGCTAATGAAGCTTACCGTATACTTAAAAGCCACAGGAAACTCGAGCATGTGATTACGGGGAAGGATTTTTCGATTAAATGTAGTTTTTGTAAAAAAAAAATGCACCCACTCCCTTTTTCACGATATTCTTTGCCGAATGCTACAAATGCTATGCATTAAATGCCTCATAGCAACAAGATAATATTCGACAAAAATGATGTTTGGCCCTGTTGTTGGGTCAATTTTGATAAAATCCCGCACTTCTTTCGATGCTCCCCGGCGTAGCCACGATCCTGGCTTGGCACAGGATAAACAATCATCGCCCACAACTTTTTGCACCAATGTTTACCTACGTTTTACCGAGTTGAAAAGCTGAACGTGATATTGGGATTTTTTGTTGAATTATCATTTTTGTACCGACGACCCAAAACATTCTCTCATTTTAATTCAATAACTTTGCTCCTAGTGGGCCAAATGCCATGAAATTTGAACGGAAAGTCCTTCAAAGACGCAGCTTTTAAACAAAACTATCTGCATTAAGATAGTGCCACCAGAAACTTTCCTATGCAAAAAATGTCCTGTTCACTTTGCGACCGACCTAATGTATAATGAGCTATCACCGGAATAAATCTGCCAGCTGTCGGACGAGTGATTTCGATTGGTTTCAGATTAGTTGCAGTTTTTTTTTTTTGTGTGCCCCTCACCCTGTTCAGCCACCAAAAAGGCCCCACAAACGGTTCTGTTTTCTATTTTTGCTGCACTTTTATTTTTCGCCAAGTTTGTTTGTTTTTTCTCTCTCTCTCTCTCTCTCTCTCTCTTCTGTTCTGCAGTTTTATTTATTACACGAGTGTGTGAACTCGATCTCACTCTGTGCTCGCTATCCCGAGCGCCGTTCGATGTATCCTTGTTCGATCCTCGTCCAGAATCCTCGCGGCAAGCAATCCAGAACCCGGCAAGTAGGGAGTAAGAAAATAGGAAAAATCCATCAGTTTGCGTGCGTTGTGCCTGTGTGAGTTCGCTGTGTACGCTGAAATGAAAGACAAAACGACCGATGGGACGCGTTGGAGCACACGGGACACTCGCGTAACCTGCGTACTCTGTCCACTCTGTCCGCTGGAAAGAGAAAATGGCTGCAACGAGAAGGCACTCTCGGAAAGGGGGCTAGGTTTAGGCAATTTCGCTATGCTCACGGTACACTAAGCCCAACCTTAACTTCAGATGAACACAGAATCACGAACGAACTCCCTCTCTCTCTCTCTCTCTCTCTCTCTCTCTCTCTCTCTCTCTCTCTCTCTCTCTCTCTCAACCTCGCCGCAATTGCAGGGAAAATGAAAAAAAAAAAAACAAGTGAGGAAGAAAGTGATCGAGCGGCGACCACCACCAGCGTACCTTGCGTTATGCTCCAAAGCTCCGACGAGGTGAAGACACCGGTCGGTGCGATAAAGTCGTAGCTAAACACTTTGCTGCTACTACTGCTGCCACCACCACCACCACCACCACCGCTGCTATTGTTGCTGGCCGCGGTTTTCGAGAACTTGGACCGCGCACTGTTGTGTGACTTTTCGCTCTGGTTCTCTTCGTCGCTGCGAGAAAGAAAGCGGGTGATTGATAAATGTAAAAAAGTGTGTCGTTAGTCGCCATCCGTGCACGCGTTTCGGTGCGGTGCTTTTACCTGAAACCTGTCCGAGTCCGAGTCCGAGCGTAGATTGCCAAAAAGGATTAGCGGCGCAGGTGTGGATAATCGACGAGACGAGAACGATGGCGAAGAGAGCGAGTGAAAGAAAAAAGGGAAAGAGGTGTGAAATCCATAATAGAGGTGCTGTCGGTAAACAGTGCATGTGTGGGAGAATCGGGGCGATTCTATCCGATCGTTCGTGCGCTGATTCGATCTGAGCAACAACCAAAAACAACAACAACAACAACAGGAGCAGCAAAGCCGTGGCGAAGGTAAACAAACAACCCGAAAACCCCGTCGAGTGCGATAGTAGAGGAAGGACCTGTTTCGAAGGACCTCTCTTGAGTACAGCCGGACCGGGGGGGGGGGGGGGGGGGGGGTGAGCGAATGGTCAAGGGGTTTTCACTTTATTTTTCCCCCCCGGCTAGGATCGGATCCCGCACGACAGTCGACACGTTCAGGTAAACAGAACGCGATCGAGAACCTGAGCCTGAGCCTCTGTTTGTGCAGCACCCGCAGCAGCTTTACTCACTTTGCCTCACGTTCGCTAGGTCGCGTCGCGATCGATCGGATTTCCAGGCCTGCTTTGCGTCTGCTCAATCAGCCTGAGTGCCGATCAAGGGTGCGTTGGTACGCCTTGTGGGAACTTCTGGTGGCAGCAGAACAGAGCATGCAAAACAGAGAAGAAAAAAAAAACTGACCGCCTCGAGAGACTGTCTATCGCCGCTAGTCCGCCAGTCAAATCTGCGCTCTAACTCTCTATTAGCGTTGCGAGTTGTGTGGAGTAGTGGTCCGTGTAGCTCACGATGGCGAACCGTTTAAGGAAGGGGGGCTTCGGTGTTTAATTTTGTTTTGTGACACATATTTTTAAAATATTCCCCTTAATGCTGATTTTTTAAAGAATATTGTGTAAAAGTTTTGGATCAATTGAAGCAAAACTGTCAAAGTGACAGATTTGTTAAAACCCGCGTTTCATACAAGGCTTCATGCAGAGCTCGCTTCTTAGAAGAGCGTTTCTCGAAAACCAACGTTTTTAAAGTCGGTGCCCATCCAGTACCG
>NC_064876.1:3255442-3267942 GCF_943734665.1 Anopheles aquasalis | reverse complement strand
TTGAATTTCCAATTTTTGGATTTTTGCCAGCATTGGGAAGTTGACAAAGTAATGCTGTTTTGCGTTTTTAACTAAAAACACGATTTTTAAAGATTTGTTTAAAAAAAAGTATCGACAATTTTCATAAAATCTCGACGGGGTTACCTGGCAAAAAGTGTACAGATTATGTGTGAAAAATCTCAAATCAATCGGCACAGTAGTTTTTACAGCACCGACGTTGAAAACGTTGGTGTTCAGGAAACGCTCTTCAAAGTAGTAAGCCCTGCATGGCTCCTTGTATGAAACGCAGATTTTCAAAAATCTATAACTTGGTCAATTTTTCCTCGATTGATCCAAAAAATTTACACAATACTCTTGAAAGGATCAGCATTCAGGAAAAAATGTTAAAAATATGTGTCACAAAACAAAAATAAATACCAAAGTCCCCCACCTTAAACAGTTATCCTGCTTGTAGTTAAATCAATAAAACAAAATTGTATGTAACGTAGTGTTGCTCATCCCCACACGCAGAGAGAGAAAAAGAGAGCGAGACAGACACGCGATTGTTCGATTGGAAAAACGTGTTGAAAAGGTGTTGCTACGCACTCGACGGCATTCTGTGGCAAACGCTCGAACACGCTCATTCCGAGCCAACATCATGCATTGCCCCGTGCCCCCGATGCCTGCCTACGTACACAAGAACAACAACAAGCGTCCCTCTCTCTCTCTCTCTCTCTCTCTCTCTCTCTCTCTCTCTCTCCCCCCCAAAAACGGCACCCTTCGCTACCGATGGCGATGCTAAAAGCATGCAAATTCTATTTGATCCGGGGCGTAATTGGAAAATAAACGCTTGCTGTTCGCTCGCGCAGGTTTTTCCCGCTTTCCAACCTCGCCACCGTCTGCTGCTTTCTATCTTCCTCTTCTTCTTCTTCTTCTTCTTCTTCTTCTTCTTCTTCTTCTGTTTTTTTTGTTCCATGACTCCTATATCCTCCCTCGACGACTATTTGGCTATTGGGAGCAGACCAGCAGGAGATGCAGTGGCTGAACTAGCCCGCCGGCTGTCACTGGCTAATAGGAGCCAATTATAGGGACCGGGACCGGGAAGCGCGCATGTTGGGCGTGCGAGGGGCCTTCATTTTCGCGTGAAAACCACCAACCACGCCACCACCTACCCGTTCGTTTGTGCACATTTTCACTACGGTCATGACGGATGACGATGATGACGATGATGATGATGATGAAGGTGGTGGTGGTTGTGGCGCTGGCCATTTGTCCACTTTGACGCTTCACTTAGACACACTTCAAAGGAAAAATGGCAAAAAGGCGGCTAACCTTGCAGAAGAGAGTGAAGAGAGCGAGAGATCCTTTTTCTCTCTAAATGGATTTTCCACAATGAAAGGCCTCCCGGATCCTGGTGCCGGTTGTAGGGTTTGGTTGGCAACAGGTGGCACAGCCTGAGGGTGCTAAAGCCCCCTGAGAACGGCGGAAAAGGGTCGCCACCGCTCACCGTTATCGCTTCGGTGCGATCGCGTAGTCCTGTTGCAGCGAGGATCATCCATTTCACCCCCGTTTTTGTTCTCTCTCTCTCACTTTAGGACCACAGCGGTGAGAATTACTGGTTCAACACGGTTCAACACCTTTCAGGGCATGAAAGATTCAACAATGGTAAGGGTTATCATTGGCCTTTGCAACCTGAGGAACTAATGCGCGCTAATAACGTATGCTATTTAAAAAAAAAAAAAAAAGAGACAAAATTTGCCGATTTTTCGTGGGCAAACTGTCCATCGCACTGCAGAAACTAAAAATGGAGCATCAATAGTAGTTACCGATGAGTCATCAGACAAAATTTGAAGGCTCTATCAGAGTTCTGGACGGCTGACGACTCTGACGGACAGAAAGCTACAAAGAATGCTGATCCGACATGGGTAAAGACGTCAGAAAGCCGAAAGTCCCCGGCCACTGATCCCGTAACAGCGCGCAAAGACTCGTGGCGCGATCGTTAGACGAAAAGGAGCAGAGGCAGAGTACCGAACTGATTGCGAACCCTTTCAACGCCTCCCAGCTGCTGGCCATCGAACATTTCAGGGCTAGCTTCAAACGTAGGATCTACTCTGTAACAATTTATCGCAAAAAACGGAGGAGGAATTGATTGAAAATTGGCACAGAAAGAGTTGAAAAACATGTGCGCAAATATATTTTTGGCTGCCACTGTCGAAATAACCGGCTAACTGCCGAAATCCTATACGGAATGATACCAAATGTTTTTTTGTGAATAAACTGATAACTTTCCACGGTGTAATTTATAGAACTCAATTATTAGTCATAGTTTATTTTTTATCACCTTTCAAAATTTGTCTCTCTTTTTTTAATGCATACAGTGGTCGACATAACTAAAAGCCCACGCCTATGGTCCACCTATTTTTCGCCTTTAAATTCGTCATTTTCGGTAGCAAAGGTAGCATTGTGTTTTTTTTTTTTTTTGGCTAGAAGCCCTAACTTTCCTCTTTCCAAATCACTTGCTTTGAGCTGGATAGGTTTGATGGTCTCTTTTTGAAAATTCTTCATGTGCGAGATGGTCGATCACGAATGTGACAAAAGTAAAAGTCCACCGGCAAGGAAACATGTTTATCAATTCATATTGGACCACTCATACCCCGGCTTTTCATTTGTAACTTTTAACATGTATTTCACATGGTTTTAGTTATGTTGAGTATTTTTCTCATTGTATTGCCTCGTAAAATAATAGTTGTTAATAGAAACATCGTTCAGAACGGGAATTTATACCAAAAATTCCCATAAATTCTCTACCTGAGCTTTGAGAAGGTGATTCTAGACGATTAATACGACGAGGATGTCAATCAGAACTTACGGTTTTAGCGATACGTTGAAAATCGTTTTCCTATTGCGCAACAAAATTGCTTCCTCACGTTACAAGCTTTTTGCCACCATAAGTACAAGCCTTTTGCCACCGAAAATAACGAATTTACAGTCGAAAATGTAAAACAAAAAATCGTTCATGATATAACAGTCCTATAATTCGGTGTGCCCCTTTGCAGCAGGTCGGGAATTTGCAAGGATAAGGTATAAGGAATTGGGACAGCCAGGAGACTTCCACAAGCGAATATCGCAGCTCGGATCGCAACGACTTGAACCGTGTTGCTTTCTCTTACCAGCGTTCTTAGTGTTAAAATTAACAGAAAATCGAGACCGAGAGACACGGAGAAGTGTACGAGGGTGTGCGCAATAGAGCAGGATGCAACAGAAGACGCACCAGTACCCGCTCCACTCCGTCGGTCGTTCCCGCTCGTTCGGGCTTCCGGGATTAATTCAATTGGGAACGCGCAATGTCCCAGTTTGTTGAGATGTTGAGCGCAGTTTTTCCGGATGAACACCATTCGAGAAAAACCGGGAAACTGCTGCTACTACTGCAACCGATCAGCTCGGTCCGGAGGGAAACGCGTAACCTCACAAACGGTAACTCGGCCGTGTGTAACATGAGCCGCGCACACGCCGTCCCAAAGGGGAAACCGCAGGCGGAATAAGGCTTCGTATTACTCGAGTGGTGGTTGAGTTTCGGTGGCACCCACGCCTCCTGTTTCCGGACCGGGCAACCAGTCTGACACCCCCTTTTTCCGCACCCCCATCCCCCCGCGAAAGAGCGCTTCTGGTGCTGATATCAAAGAGGGTGCGATAAGGAGGTAAATTGAATAATTGCCGCTATCATTGATACACATGTATAGAGAGGGAGAGAGAGAGAGAGATGAGAGCGAGAGAGAGAGCGAGAGAGTGGATAGAATGCGAGCTACGTAACCCTCCGGGCGGACCCAAGGGGCCCCGGGGAACTCTGGAAACGGAGGCCTGGGGCTGGGTAACGAAGTTAAGCTGTGCTCTCGGCTCTCGAAGCTTGCCTTGCGAAGAGGGGATAAATAAAGTGTCTATCATCCACATCATTACCACCATCATCCTCCTCCCCATCATCATCATCATCATCTTCATGATGGAGTGAGACATAAGGCAGGTTTCAAAGTGCTATCTATTAGGACTATCAGCTCTCATCGGATCGGATCGCATCGAATGCCTTCCCCGGCCGGCAGCGCAACTTTAAAACGCACCCCTTCCTCCCCTCCTCCCCCTCTCTCCCTTGTGGAACGAGCGCAGCATATGCGCCCTGGATCTAGAGGCCTTTGATGGTTTTTTTTTAGGCGGGTGTGTTTAGCTCTATCGCATCGCACATTTGTTTGCGATCCACGGGGACCTACCTGGAAATCGCGCTTGCACTTGTTCTCCTCGTTGTGCGTCATCTTTTTCTCGTGCTTCTTCAGGTAGCGCCGCTTGGCCGCCTGCAGGTTGAACCAGGTGTAGCTGAACGACTTCACGTACGGCAGCAGCGCCTCGATGAACGGATGAAAGTCTTCCTGCTGCGCCCACGCGTTGCAGTTTGGGAAACCGTTTTGTACCAGCAGTAGTCGATGTCGTTTGAAAGAAAAGAAGAAGAAAAAAAAAACAATGAAAAACACAATCAATACAAAGTGCGAAGGAATCGAATAAGCAATAAATGCACCAGCAGCAGCAGCAGCAGCACCAGCAACGAGTGAGCGAAGGAAAAACGGCGCACGGCACACAACAGCACCAGCGACGAGCAAGTGAACGCAGGTAATCCAATCCGGCACGACGATTCGGCACCTTGGCATCCGGGGCCGCCCGGGTGGTTCCCCTGGTTAAGCGGATTTGGTTCTGAAATGGAACCGCTCCTCTGCTCTGGTGATCGCAGTGATGGCTGGCGCGCGCACAATGGCGTCTGGATGATTGGTTTGAGCTCGCTCCCGGACAGATCGCTGCTAATTAGGTGCTAACAATGGTGCCAACAATCAAAGTCCACCAGAGCTGTTGTATTGTAACACACTAACGAGCTAACAATGTGCACAACAGGGCAGGGTAGCAAATGGTGAAGTGAATTACCACACTGCTCACACACTCGTACTGCTTTGCTTTCCGCTGCAACATTAAATCCCGTATTCTTGCTTCTTGGATCAGCGTTTCCGGGTTCCTGTTTCCCCCTCCCCCCCCCCCGCCGGGGGCTAGCCGTGCTTACGTGCGTGTTATTGTTATCCCGATGGTGTGATGGTTCTACTATTAAGTTGTCAACAGACAAGAAAGAGAGAGAGAGAGAGAGAGAACAAGTTTGAAGCCGTTGCGCAACGGATACACGCGGTAGAAAAGTAAACAAAATTTAACGCAACGAAGTTGACGAAATCTCAGCAAAACTAGCCTGGAGGCCAGGCTACTAGCCCGTGAATAGGAAAAGAATAAATGGTTCGTTCAGATCAGAAACGAATTGAACGACGAGACATTGTAGTGAAATAAAATAATTTAAAAAAATAAAATAAAAAAATAAAAACACACATTTCTGTTTCTTTTCAAACCTCTTATTGAGGATTATGGAGATTAAAGCTCTTATGGAGGCGCTTATTGGCCATTAAGAAAACAAACACCTCCATCAGAGTCACATTGTGATACTCTCACAATAAAACTGGAGGACGGTGTGCATTGGATCCAAACCGGAAACCGGTATTATTGACCGGCACGTTTCCCAACAGGGAACGTTTTTTCATGGCCAGCACCCATCGTAGCTTAAACACTACTGCACCGATCGATTAGAAATTAGGAACACATAATATGTTCGGCTGGTGCCGTCGAGTTTTCACTTTTTTTTTTGAAATAGTTATGTAAAACTTTTTTTTTTTGTTTGGTACAATCGTAATAAGCATCACTTTTACATTTTCAAACATCTACAACAAATCGATCAATTCGAAATTCAACCAAAACTGAAAGGAGCTAACTGGATAAAGTGATAATCTATGGAAAGAATATTCAATATTGCCTATTTCTGATGACCCGCGGCGCAGCTACGCACGGGCACGGTTTTCGGTCCGAATCGAAAGACTTGTCCGTTTAAGCGACGAACCCCGGTTTGATCATTGATCAATCCGCCACCATCGAAATGCTGTCAAAAAGCGAAAAGTTGGAAATTCAACAAAAACTTGATGATGTTAACTGTATAAACTGATAATCAATGAATAGAATATTGAATAAACCTTTGTTCATGGTGTCAAATTTAGCCGTGGTTGTCTGTAAAAATATACTGTTTTCGATGCCCATTGTAGCGGTCCGTTGGAGCATTTGAAATATATAATTTGGTATTCGTTTTGGTAGATTATTAGTTTACACAGGTAAGGACCTAAGGAGTTTTTGGTGAATTTTCAACTTCTCAATTAGCATTAGTGGTAGCATTTTGAAGATGAAAGTTGGTTACGCTTTTCACAATGTTGCATGCGGAAACGGGTTTTAGATAATAATTTAAAAAAAAAAAACAGTATCTACATTATTGTGTGGAAACTTGACCTGGAAAATAAAGTCCTGATAAGGTGTTAAAAATTTGAAAAGTTTCGGTGCAGTACTTTTTATGGTAAGATGGGTACCGACTTTGAAAACGTTTAATTTTTGGGGACACCGCCTCGCACTGAGCCGCGAATGAAGCGATGATTTTCAAAAATCAATATCTTTCCCCGGTTTTCATCGAACAATTACCACAAATTTTGCTCCATAGTCTTGAAAACGGTTGGCATTTATGAAAAAAAAAATGTGTAAAATTCAAATGGGGCTTAACAAACTTAAATACCTATATTAATTATGAGATTTTTTTCCATATTCATAGTAACAAAACAAACCCATCATGGACTGACCAGTCGCGTCTATTAAACTTGTCCTAGCGTGCGCCCTGTTACTGCGGGCACTACTAGTACTGTTCAAACGTTTTCCGAACGTCAGAAAAAAAACAAAAAAAAAAATTTAAAAATCTCCAAAGTGTTGTGTGATGTTGCTGCAGACTGCAGCTGGATTGCTACTGCTGCTGCTTCTCCTGAAGCTGAAGCTGTGAAGCTCCTGAATGCAATACATACCTGCGAGAGAAAGTTGCCCTTGCTTATTGTGGCCTTTGAATCCATCGCAGAGGATCTGCAAGGGAATTATAAAAACAAAAAAAACGCATTAAAGGAATTGTGGATTGATTTGGACATTTCAGCTTAATCCCGTCTAATCGACTACAACCCCCGGCGCCCCAGGCCTGACTTCTCGCGGAGTCCAGTCCGCGGACTGCGACTCCACACCGATCCAACAAGTGATCGTCGCCAGCAACCGGCAGTTGCTGTAGATTGAAATCAACTATTTACAGTGTCTCCCCCCCCCTCTCTCTCTCTCTCTCTCTCTCTCCTCCTACAAAATGACGTAGTGCCGGCCGGCCACGACCACGTGGTGGCACCGAGCCCAGCGTATGATCATCCAAGCGGAGTGCCACTTCGCACCACAGAGAGGTCCATGAGCTGGTGGCGCTCCCCCCCCCCCCCCCCCCCCCCCCCACCCGGCGCCACGACCTTTGGCAGCGGCCACGGTCGCGCGGGTCTGCCAAAGGTCTGCGCCCGGCCAGACACCAGATACCAGAGGGAGAGAGCGGACGCGAGAGAGAGAGGGACCGGCAGCGTCATCCGGCCGGAATTCCCCCGCCACCGAGATGCTCGATAATCAAAACAGGGCTGGGAAGGTGGGTCGTGGGACAAAGAGAGGGGGGGGGGAGGGGAAAGACCTGTAGGAATGCTGCCAAACCGTGGCCAAACGAAACCACCGCCGAAGCGAAGCTTGGCAAGCGCGCCGAGACGGATTGGCCGAGTTCGCGAGCACGCGAGCACGCGACCGCGGGCAGGAGGGGGGGGGGGGGGGGGGGAAGGGGGGTGGTTTGAAGTGGTGCGTAATTGTGCGTGTGTTTGTGTGTGTTCAACAAGTGCATTTTTGGCGTCAACCGAAGCATCATGTGTTGGAAGACGCAGCTCAGCTTCCAAGCAGGCCGCAGCGAGCGCTACCAGCACGAGCACTGGAGAGATGTACAGAGAGAGAGAGAGAGAGAGAGAGAGAGAGAGAGAGAGAGAGACCGTGTCTTTTTTGCTGGACGGCTTTTGGTATGTTCACGTGCATTCCTAGTTCAAATATCAATATTGTTTTCTGTAAAAGTAGTGTTTAGTGAACATTTTGGCTGTGGAATTGGTCTGTTTTATATTTGGGGTCTAATTTCAACACATCAACGAAACAATTACGTGTCTGTGTTATAAAAAAACGATGTTGAACAAGGGAGCGTTCAAGACCTTTTTTTTTTTTCAAAATCTTGAAGCATCTTGGAATCAAGCGTGATTTCGTATATCGAACCCTCAAAAGATACCCTGAGACTTCCTCGTTAAATTACAAAAACAAGATCAGGGCGAAAGCGGTCGGCTAGTACTGAAAAAAGTGATCAACACCGTTCGGGAACGTATCCGCACGCTATCCTTAACGTTCGATACGAAAAATGGCTACAGATTGAAAAGTTTTGATATAAACTACGTATAACTGTTTTTTTTTTTTTAAATAGAAGCTAAAACGTACTGTTTATGAAAAATTTAAAGTTGACGGAATTTCCGGAAGCGAACCAACAAAAAACAAAAAAAAAATGAAACAGCAACTCTTCTTGTATCGCGGCACGCTGGGCCGCGACTTGTGTTCGCTGATGAAAAGCCCTTTTTGTTCTAGCGCAAAGTTGTGGTGCCGAAAACGGCTGTGACTGTGGTTCAGAAACATTAAAGGTGTAGCAGATAACCCAAACAAACATCCACCGATTTTCAAAATGCGACTGGTGTGGTGTGTTCGTTTAGGGTGGTAATGGCCGGCACTGCAAATTACCCTTTATTTTTAATTTAAATAAAAAGGCGCAAAAAATTTACCCAACGTATTATAAAAGATATCTAGTGAAGAAAATGGTAAAATTTAGCGTGGAAAGATTATAGGGGAACGAAAATTATGTGTTCTAGCATGATGGAGGCGCTCGGGGGGAGGAGCAATTTTGGTTCAAAACTGGTGCCGGGATCAATTTAACAAGATTTTCAAAGAAGAACGAATGGCCTGCCAGTTCACCAGATCTTAACCAACTGGACTTTTGTCGTTTGTTTACATAATTATTGAACCTAAACGAACAAAAATTGTCTAATTTTATTCAGTTTGAAGCAACAATCTCAAAACTATGGAAGGAAATGTCTATGAAAGTCTTCTATGTCACGTGTGTTGGACTTTCGAAGCGATTGAAGCTCGTAAAACAGGGGGTGGGAGGAGGGGTAATTCCGAAACCTATTTTTTAATTGATTAGTATTAGCTTCTCGTAACAAAAAACGACTCTGATGATAGACAATGGTCAACCTATTAAGAAAATAAAAATGAAAGAATTTGTATGAGAATATATATTGGACACGGTGTAAATGATGCAATTGATAATTCTCGGGAGATCATCCCCCGTCACGGGTGTTTTGGGAGGGTGGATGCTGGGAACGGGAAGGTAGGAAGTTCTCTCTCTCTCTCTCTCTCTCTCTCTCTCTCTCTCTATCTCTCTATTGGGACGTGTACATGCGGGGTGCATCCGCGGTGAGCGGCGCTCTGTTGTGGTTGTTATGCTGCTGCTGCTGCTGCTGCGTTTTGCGCGCAATATAAATAGCAGTTCGTTTGCGCTCGTTAAAAATAGTCACGCGAATCCGCGCATCCGTGCCCCTGATGGTCGCAATGAGAACGAAGGGAAAGAGCGGTGGTGGTGCGCAAGCGGCTGGCCCGTAGCAGCGCTATAGCGCAGCCATATTGAGCGGTTTGAGAGGTGAGAGGTGAAACAGACGGCGACACGGAATGGAACGTCGTCCGTTCCGGAGAGAGAGAGAGAGAGAGAGAGAGAGAGGGAGAGGGTGACCGAACCCGGACTGGACAGTAACAAAGGACCCCCCCCCCCCTCCTTCTCCCATTTTGGGTGGCAGAGAGAGCGAGAGAGAGAGAGAGAGAGAGAGAGGGGGCGGCAGCGGAAGGAAGAAGCTGCGTTGCACAAACACATACACTCGCACCGCACCGCATCGCAGCGGCCTCCAACCGCCTAGAGCGTGGAGGCCGCGAGTGAAAGAAGACGAATTGGCATCCCCCCCTTCTCCCGTACCACCACCACCCCCCCGGCCCGCAACCCATTCAGGGGCTCGCATGGTTTTGCATCGTGCCGTGGTTGCAACGCGGCACGACGGGGCACGGTTGCGGTGCGGTGCGGTGCGGTGCGGTTGCGGACACGCCAAAAATAGAACGGATGCAAGCGCGTTCACGCTTCGACGGTGGGCCCAACGAGACAGAGACAAAGGCAAACAAGGGCTTGCCGGGGGGGGGCGGTGGGGTTTGCTTGGGGTAGGTTAAGGGGGGAGTTACAGAAGCTAGAAACAAGACACCTTGCCCCCCCCCCCCCCGCCCGCGGGCGTAAAAACCGGGAACCAGGAAAACCTCGCAATTGTCACAGGCAGGCTTGACAGCCTTCCACCCCTTCCCCCCCCCCCCCACCCTTCAGGTCGAGTAAACACACACCCTCGCACACCCGCACACCAGGCAAGGGGAAGGGGGGGGGGGGGGGTGGGTGACAAAGCTGCGGGGACGCAAATGGGGACGAAGGACCTCCATGGAGCGGGTGCGGGGGGGGGGGATGTTGGGCCACAAGTCCCCACCTCCCCACCCCCCCCCCCCCCAGGCCCCGGAGAGGTTGGGTGACATCACAAAACGGCCCACATCGCAACCAGCGCAACCGATTACTTAATGTTTTTTGTTGTTCTGCACCATGCGGGGGGCCTCGGGGTGTCGGTGAAGATCGGGGCGTGGGGGGGGGGGGGTGCCACATGACACTTCTGCAAACACACACACGCACACAAGGACACGCACACATTCCCCGCCCCGCCCCGCCCCGCCCCTCCCCGCCCCGGGGGGTATCCGCGATGCACCCGCGATGGGACTGCAGCTGTGCAGGTGCCCCTGTGCGCGTGTGTCTGTCTGTCTGTCTGTCTGTGTCTGTGTCTGTGTCTGTGTCTGTGTGCTTGAAGGGTTAAGGAGTCCTTCTCGCTCCTTCCTGTATGGCACCCGTAAAGCCCTAAAGGGGACCTCATATTCACACTGCACCCCCCCCCCCCAAAACGGGATCAACCCCCCATTACCACCCCCGGTGGCCCTGGGTACCTGTGCATCGGAGGGCCAATGGTGACGGGTTCGTAGCTAGCCGGATCCGGACGGAACGGAGGCAGCATCCAAGGCTGCTGTAGGTTGTGGCAGCTGTAGTAGCAGCAGCAGCACACACACTGGGTAGGTGACCCCTGGCTGCTAGGGGATGCTAGGGGATGCTAGGGTGCGCTGGATTCACCTTAGCGCGTTTTTTCCCCGTTCCGCTTCCGCTCCCTAGGCCCCGCCGCCTCAAAACAACACTCGCAACGGGCACGGGCACGGACACATACAAGCGGGCACCCTCCCCCCCCCCCCCCCCCCCCTACCGCACACACGCGACACACACACTGCACGATGACGACGTCCGACGTCGTCGGATGATAGGTGGCCGCAAGATTGATGGAAGAGCACGGAGCACCGCCGCCACCACCTGGACCGGCCCGGCCGTTAGTTGCGGTGGTGGTGGTGCGCAGGGTTTCGAGTGGCGGAGGCTTCCTGGCCTTTGGGCTGGTTTGGGGTTTCGCAAGCACGCACGCACGCACGCACGGACGGACGGACGGACGGACGGCTCGCCGATCGCGCTCCACTCACCGCGCAACAAACGCAGCAACTGTCATCAGGAAACTGCACACTTGGTTGGTGCTGGTGGTGGTGGTGGTGGTGGTGGTGGTGGTGGTGGACAGGCACCCGACTAGCACACACATATGTGCACCGCTGCACGCACGTAATCAGCGACAGGAACAGCGTTCCATTCCGCCCCTTCACAATCACAAGAACAAGCCCCGTTTGGGGGGATGGGGATGGGGATGGGACACCCCCCCTTCTGTGTGGCACTGTTTCCGGTCAAGCGGCCGGATTCGGCCCGGTCCCGGTTCCGGGTGCTGTTCCGGGTTCCGGCTACACTACTTCTACTGCTGCTCCTGGTGCTGCTGCTGCTGCGAGTGGCGCTTTTTCGGGGGTTCGGGGGTTGCGTAGAAATAGGGGATGGTCGTTGTTAGGAGATCCTCTCTCTCTCGCGCGCGCGCCTAATCACCAGCGGCTATCCATCGGTTGCTGCTGCTGCTGCTGCTGCTGCTGTCCGTCTGTCCGTCTGTCTGTCTGTCTGTTGTTGTGGTGTCTCGCGCGGGTGACACCGGGGACGGGGGTGGTGTTTTTTTTTTTTTTTTTCGGGGGTTGATGCGGGTTTGCAGGTGAAGAAGAAAGATAGTTCTTAATTTAACCGAGAAACCGAAAAACCGGCGAACAACACAAAAGACAAAACAGAAACACGCACGCACGCACGCACGCACGCACACGCACACAGACGGTCCTCTATGGTACTGAGGAAAGGGTTGCCGCCGTCGTCGTCGTCGCCGAAAGTTGCCCGCGGTGCAGTGCAGTGCAGTGTTCAGAGGTCTAGACTAATAAATCAACACACCGACACTCGCGACGCGAGGCCGAGCTGT
>NC_064876.1:3247942-3250442 GCF_943734665.1 Anopheles aquasalis | reverse complement strand
CCTTCCTGCCATTATTGCATCCCCTCGAGACAGTTATTTTGTTCACAATGGCTGACACAATGGGGTTGTAAAAAGGGTGTAAAGAGAGAGCAGGCGCACGCGCGCGCCCGTCCGCGTGTGTGTCCATGTTACAGTGTGTTGTGCGCAGTGTTGTGTTGTTGTTGTTGTTGTTGTTGAGATGTGCCTCGGTCTGTAAGTCCCAGTGAACGTGAAACGACCAAACAAGGTTCAGGTTCAGGTCCAGGTTTTTTGTTGTTGTTGTTGTTGTTGTTGTTTTATGATCGTCGCGCGCGCTGATCGTCGTGTTGGTGGTGAATATGCAGTTATACCTTAAATAGATTTGGAATGTTTGGAATATATCGTTGAGTCACTCAACACTGAAACCCAACCCAAAACCTGTCTTTCTTGAATTAAAACACACCGCGGCACGCGCGGCAAAGTGATTCATTCAATCTCTCTCTCTCTCGCTCTCTCTCGCTGATCGACAACGTCGACGATACCTGTGGATTGCTCTCTCTCTGTCTCGTCCGCATTTTGCTCTCTCTCTCTCTCTCTCTCTCTCTTGTTCTCTCTGTCTCAAACAATCTCTGGCTCTCGGCTAAAGTACGGCTCGAATCGAAACGGCAAAGTGTTGTGGTTAAACGCGCAAAGCATCCGAAATGTGTTTGTTCAATGTGGCAAACCTATTACCAGATACATCATATCTATATGTCATACATCATATCGCTGATTTTATTGCTTCCAACGTAATCTGCATCTGTTGACGAATTTATTAACCAACACACTCCCAATATTTTAGGTCTTTCCACGACGGCGAGTCGGTGAGCTGCGTCGCAGCGGACGAACGAAGCAGCTTCCCTATTGCTTTCGGCGTCGCCGCCATAGGCACACAGGAGCGGTTTAGGCACCACCAAATCAACACGCAACCAACCCGAATGTGTGCTATTTACCAGGTGTACAACCTTAAAACTGCTGCATTTGCTTAAAGATCTTCCTTATCGAGCGAATGGAGGTACCATCGTCTTGTCATACTGTTTTTTTTTTTTCAATGAATTCGACATCCTGTTTACACAAATTTATTGCACACCAGAAGAGATAGCTAACAACAACATACTGTTTTTTTGGCGATAGGTTCAATCTCAAGATCAATGTTTAACTGTGTGGAATTCATTCATTGTGACCTTGGTTCTACTAAAACCACGAGAGTTGTTGGGTAGTGCAGCACAAACGCTCATAATTTTCACGGTCAATCCATACCATCGCCAAAACAGAAAAGCCGCCAACTCCCCTTTAATGTAAAAGAAGCACAAAAGGCGAATGGCTATAACCAAAGCCGAAGCGGAACAGTCTGCGAGCGCTGCGCCGGCCGCAAGTCTCAATGGAAATCAATTCCCGGAATCCACTCGGGGATCGCGTACCTGTGAGGCGGCCAACCCAGCTGTGTCACGATCAACGTTTACCTGACCATGGCTCTACTAAAGCAACGGGAGTGAGGTGGCAGCAGCAGCAGGTAGGCCGCCACGAAAACGTAAACAAAGCCGTAAGCAAAACCAAAACAATCAACAACTACGCGGCGAATGGCGTACCAAAGCAGAAGGCACAGTCACTGCGCTGCGCTGCGGCGCACTTGCCCCCCCTTCCCAAGTCTCAATTCCCGGAATCGAGAGGCGTCAGCGCCGATGGCTGAGCGATCGATGGCGTCTCGCTAGACTGTGATGGTCTCGATCGGCGTTTAATTGTTTGGGGAATTCCCTCATTATGTGACCATGGCTCTACTAGACGGGAGCCCAGCAGCGCAGGTAGACTGCGAAAACGTAAACAAAGTCGTAAGCTAACACAAAACAATCAACGACTACGCTGCGAATGGCGTACCAAAGCAGAAGGCACGGTCACTACTGCTGCGCCGCACTTGCCCCCCCCCTGAAATTCCCGGAATCGAACTGGGTCGAACAGTCGACTCGGGGGGCTCGGAGGCTCGGAATCGACTCCGTTTTTTTTTTTTGCAAGCCTTCGTGTGTGCGATTCCGAGCGCTCATCACTAAAGCAGGGAACACTTTATATTTGGCCGCATGAAATAGGCCAAATCTCAGGCCAGAAATAAGCTAAACACGTGGTCAAGGTGTCATTTTATAGGCATTTTATCTAGCTATCCGTAAAATATAGCGATTAAATTATTGGGCCACGTTGCGTATGAATTTGCGCACTTTTGGTTTTATGCGACACATGCAAATGATGCACAGTAGTGGAAGAAGGCTCATTCAGGCCATTTTTTTCCCACCATTTTGTACATTACAGCTGGATTTTTATACGCTGTTTCTTTAGTTGTTTTGTTCGATAATAGCCCAATATAATTGTATTGAACGATACTGTGAGCAATTTGGCAAGCAATGGCAATATGAAACCAATGCTCCAATACCAATTTATGATCTCTGTGCTGCAATGGCAGCTTGGCAAGTCGGTCCAGAACTTAATGGGACCTTTAAGAGGTTTAATAAGAGGT
>NC_064876.1:3235442-3242942 GCF_943734665.1 Anopheles aquasalis | reverse complement strand
TTTAATGGATTTCAAAGACAAAATAGTTTGAAAAATAATCCAATTTTCAGAAACCTACCATTCACTTTAGCTCGATTTGGCCACCTTTTGCCTTGACTATTGGCCTTCGAACGGTCCAAGAAAAAAAAAAGTTAATGCTGCGCGAGCGTGGCGAATTTCTGAACACAAAAAAGAAAATTCCAATTGATCAGTCCATAAACTCTATAAGCGATCGTGTTTACTCAACCGAAGGTTCATACTTCAATTACTGAGCATAAGTACGGACGCTCGTCACAATTTCCTATCGCATTAAATGGGAAGAACAAAAAATTAAGCCAGTACGAATGCGCTAAAGTAATCCTTTTTTATTTCATTCGTGCAGCAGCAACTTTTTGCCCCGTTTGAAGGCAAAATAGTCAAGGTAAAAGGTGGGCACATCGGGCTAAAGTGAATGTAGTGTGAAATTTTGATTATTTTAAAACCATTTCTAGGGTCTAGGAAATCATTTTAAAATTGTTTGACTGGTTAACACAAAAAAAAAAAACAAGTTGTGGTGTTTTGGAAGCGGCAACACTTCCTGTCAGTAACCCTTTATATTTATAAGATATATAACGTTCTTTCTTATAACATGTTTTTTTTCTTCTTCTCCTTTGCCGCACATTCATTACCGACTTTTAATCTTTTTCCTCTCTCTCTCTCTCTCTCTCCCGCTCTTCCTCTCTCCCTCTCTCTCTCTCTCTCGAAACCGTTCATTGACCCCTTTCTTTCGGCAGAGTGAGAGCAGGAAGTTCAAGCAGAACAACTACTCCAAAGGTAATGTAGCGGATGGTGTACCGGTTGCCAACCTGAGTGGCAGCACGAACCTGAGCACGCCTCCCACCACTGCTCCCACCACTCCCACCATCACCACCACCACCAGTAGCGCGGCGCCAACCAATAATAGCACCGCGTGCATCCCCGTTCCTGGTGCTCCCGGTGGCCGATTGGAGCCGTGCGATGGCCGACGAACGTTGTCCCCGGTGGTGGCCCGCCCGGTGACGGGAGGTGCACCGGGAACCGTACCGGTCTCCGGTACCACGTCCTCCTCGTCGCTGTCAGTCTCCTCCAGCACCAGCAGCAACAGCAGCACCAGCACCAGCAACAGCAACAACAGCGGTACCGGCACCATCGTAGACTGTGATACCGGGGGCTCACCGAGGCACCCCGAGCCGGCCTCGACCTCCGACTCGGACAACTGCATTCGCCGCTACCAAAACGTCTTTCGTTCGATCGTGAGCGCTAGCCCGGAACGGCCGGTCCCGGCCGCGGTCGGCCACTTCACCGTCGGTCGCAAGAACCCCCGGAAGCGGCTCCAGCCCCTCCCATCCGAGCCAGCGGAACCGGACCAGCTTCCGGGTGTGCTGGCGGCCAAACAACCGCTGCTCTCGGTGCAGAGCGGACTAAACTACGACAATTACCACGACCAGCAGCAGCAGCAGCAGCAGCAACAGCAACAGCAACAGGGGGTGGTGCAGAAGGAGGAACCGAACCAGACCACCCGGTACCAGCAGGACACCAAGGAACCGGACGCACCGATTAACCTCTCCAAGCGGAAGCTATCGCGCGAAAGCCCCCTCCTACCGGGTGGGTCGAGCCTGGTCGAGCCGGGGGGAAGCAACGGGGGAGCGAAAGTGCACCACACACCCGGCACCTCGGTCGGTGGACCGTACGGGGCGGGCGGGCTGTTCGACACGGACGAGCTAGGCGGGCACCTAGGGCGGGAACTGTCCGCCGGTCCGTTGCTGGTGGTGGGTGACGGTAAGCCGGCCGAGCCGGACAGTAAACCGTTCTTCCACAAGGCACCGCAACCGGCGGCGAAACGGGAACGGTTGGAGTTGGAACCACCGGTTGGCAGCCTGTTTGCCGACTACTCACCGGAGGGGCATCTGCACGGGAAGCACGTGAAGCACGGCATGGGGCTGTACCATCAATCACCGAGCCCACACCACCGCAGCAGCCCGGATGAGAAGCACCAGCAGCAGACTGGCAGCAGTGGACTGCTTGGTGATCCGGCGGGCTACCCACCGTTCTTTCTCAATCCACCCGATCACCCGGGCCCGCCCGGCGGGAATGGGGTGGTGGTGCCGGCCAGCCTGTCACCGTTTAACAGTAACGCCATGCTGGACAACATGAACCGGCACCTGTTGCAGCGGCAGCAAACGATGGCCGCGGCGGCGGCGGCGGCGGCGGCGGCGGCGGCCGCCGCAGCTCAGGCACAAGCCGCTGGTAGTGGCACAGGTGGTGGCCCCGGAGGTGGTGGTGGTGGTGGCAGTAAAAAGGACAAAGCGATGGCACTCGCTGCGGCCGCCATGGACCTCGGCAGCGGTGGTGGTGGCCCGGATCTCGGACCGAGCGGCCGGAGCCGGTCATCGAGCACCGAGAAGAACCACATCAAGCGGCCGATGAACGCGTTCATGGTGTGGGCGAAGGACGAGCGGCGCAAGATACTGAAGGCCTGCCCGGACATGCACAACTCGAACATCTCGAAGATACTGGGCGCCCGGTGGAAGGCGATGACGAACCTCGAGAAGCAGCCGTACTACGAGGAGCAGGCGAAGCTGTCGAAGCAGCACATGGAGAAGCACCCGGACTACCGGTACCGGCCCCGCCCGAAGCGGACCTGCATCATCGACGGGAAGAAGATGCGCATCTCCGAGTACAAGTGTCTGATGAAGAACCGGCGCCAGGAGATACGGCAGTTCTGGACGCGCGACTTTGACTGTGCGACCGAGCAGCAGCAAAAGTGCCCGCTCAAGGACCAGGCGAAGCTGATCAAGCATGAGGCCATGTAAAACCCGGCAGAGGGCAGAGGGACCCCCTGGGGGGAACGAAATGATCCGGCAAATTTCGGTCAACGGTTTGTGAGCGAATGAGCGTGAAATGTGAAAAATCATGTGAAAGGAAGAAATAAAATTACAAAGACAAGATTGGAAACAAGAAGGAAAACAATGGCCACGTGGGTGTCCCCGCCCCCCCTCCCCCCCCCAGGCTTTTCTTTCGATCACGTGCGCTGTGCCGTTCGTTTTGCTTGTTGCAGCGATCCACGATCAGCGATGCAGTGTTTGGGTGGGATTTGTGTATTTTCGGCCCCATTAAAAAAGGCCACTTTTTTTTTTTTAAAGATTTCCGGTGACGTAACCGTACAATTTTATATTTGCAAGCAAATGGCATATTAATCTACAACGTTTGAAGAATGTTTAGTATTGTTTTGAGCAACATTCGTTGAAAAATTAATCCGTGGCAACAAATTGCTGACGGTGCGTCCGCGGAAAGATACTTTGTTTTCCGGTGCCCGGTCGTAGCTGCGTGATGGATCATCGGAAAAAATACAAATCGATACTCGTTTGAAAGATTATGAGTTTATCTAGATGGTCGAGGAGAGTTGTTTTTGTTGATATTCCTATTTTTCGTTTTTTGGCAGATTTTTGAAATTGCAGAAAGTGATGCTTTTTACGATTCTACCTAAAAAAAAACCCGAGTGTATCTTCATTAAAACAAAAGTATTAACATTTTTCATGAAATCTCGACGGGGCTACCTGGCAAAGAGTGTACAGATTATGTGTTAAAAGTTTCAAATCGATCGGCCCAGTACTGTGTTGGGCACCAACTTTGAGAACCGTTGGTTTTCGGGAAACGCTCTTCAAAGTAGCGATTAGGATTTTGAAAAAACCTGTCACTTTGTCAGTTTTGCTTCGATTGATCCAAAAAACTTGCACAACATTCTTGAAAGGATCAGCATTCAGGGAAAAATGTTAAACATATGTGTTACAAAGCAGCTAAAAGGCTAAAAAGTAACATAACGTGATATTTCATGCAGCCGATCCGAAATGCTGTTTTTGTCTATATTTTCATATTTCATATTTCCATATAAAAAGGGACAAAAATTAAACAAGAATTCATGATTTTCTTTTTAAAATCAACCCATTATTTAGGGTAATTTTAAAATAACTAAAAAAGAAGCTGTTTGTAAAGATAGTAGTACTTCTCCATTTCTGGTACTTTCGCGCGAGAATATCAAATTTGAAAAGAATAAAAAACGATTCCGTTGTGCTGGTATTGTTTTTCCAAACTACAATATTTTGTAGTATAGTCTTTATTCTTGATTATAGAGGCGCATCGCTAATGCATAGAACTCGCAAGTCTTCGACAACGAGAGACAGGGATTGCAGACCACTATCGGTATTCTGTGGCAGATGGTCGTCTTAAGTACTTCAAATTAATTACAAATGACAAATTTTCCTACTTTTATTTTATGATTTATGTACACACTACTTCGCTCGTAGGGGAGATAGATTTACCGAAAGATGAACTAGTTAGCGAGCGGTTGCTTCGGTGGAAACCGCACGGCAATCCAAAACGAATGGTTTTGAATATTTTCCTTCCTTTTCTACCGCATGCTGGCCTTGTTATGTATCGAGCTCGAGCGTAAACATTTGAAAGTTTTGATATGAGCTACGTATTACATTTTGAAAAAGAATCTAGAATGTAATACTTATGCAACAAAGAAAACTCAAGGAATTTCGTAAGCTAACGAACAAATGAAAATGAAACAGCAACGTTTTTTTTCCATCGCGGCACGCTGGGCACGACTTGTGTTCTCTGACGAAAAGCTATTTGTTCTAGAGCAAATGATTGTGGCCTAGAAACAATAAGGATGTAACAGATAACCAACCAGAATATTCTCAGATTTCCAGAATGCGACTAGTCTGATTGTTTAGGGAGGATATTTGCACGCAAGCCAAATAATTGGCTTCTTTTACAAGGCTCTTTCTGATTGAAAAAGGCGTAAAAATTAACTCAACGTTTTATAAAACATATCTTAGGAAGAAAAAGCTGAAATCTTACTTGGAAAAGTTACAAGGGGACGAAAGTTATGTGTTCCAGCATGAAGATGCGCCCTCAGAGGAGCGATTTCGGTTCAAAACTGGTGCAGGGATAATTTAACCAGATTTTTAGCGAATAATTAATGGCCTGCCAGTTCACCAGATCATAAACCCACCGGACTTTTTCGTTTGGTCATACAATTATTGACACTAAACGAACATGAACTGTCTAGTTTGATTCTGTTTAAAGCAACAATCCCAAAGAAATGGTCTGAAATGCCTATGCAAGTCTTCTATGTCACGTGCGTTGGATGCGATTGAAGCGATTGAAGCTCGTAGAACAAGGTGCGAGTGAGGTAATTCCGAGACATATTTTATAATTGATAAGATTTAAAATTTATTCAAAGAAAAAAACGCTCTGATGAAAAAAAAATAATCCGCTCTATAAGAAAATACTGATGATATAGAATTTATATATTGGACAGAGTGTAGAAAGCCACAAAAACATCACGCAAATATCGCGTAGCTCAAGGTCACCGTAAAAAAGAGCGCTCACAGGGGCACTCCGGAAATCTGTGCGATAATACCGAGCAGAGCCTGCATTCTGGCAGCAGCAGATAATCCACATTGCAGCAGATAATTTCCTGGTGTGGACGCCGCGTTACAGAATCCCCGTGGCCGTATCCTCCCTGAGTCTGCCTAAGGGGGTTGGTGTGGTCTGCAAAAAAAAAAGAGAAAGAAAAAGCAAACGGGGCAAGCGATATCACACAGACACAGTGCACTCCCCGTGACACATTACCTGATGAGCTGCTTTTGTTTTTTTTTTTGTTTCCTCCAGAGTCCGTTGTCCGTTGTCCGTGGCACAGCGCAGCTCTTCTCGTAAGTTCTCGATTCATTCAATCTCGCACACAAACAAAAACACACACATACTCCCATAGGCACAGGCACACATACCTCGACGGTCACGAAAATCCAAATCGAAACCCCAAAACAAACAAAAAAAAACCAAACCAAACCAAAACACCGAAAACCCCTCAATACCTGATCGACGACATCCTTCAGCTTCAGTATTGCCACGCCGACCAGTCGATCCTCCCGGGCGAAGCAGTAGTCTTTCACGCAGATGTGAAGCTCGAAGAACTCTAGCTGCTCCTCGTTGCCAATAATGCTGCGAAGGTGGGCCCAAAACATCAAAACTCGGTCAGTGTTTTTTTTTTTTTGGCGTGTTGGGTGGGTGGGAGTGCGAGTGTGGGGGCTGTACACCCGGTGGTGCAAACTTACAAGTGAAACGTATCGTTGTACTTCGGCGACCAGTTGTTGGATTTCGATTTCGTGGCAAACTTCCGCTTCCGATCGTTCAGGTGCGGCCCTATTAGGTTCACCTCGATGAAAGGCCGGAACATGCCGGACGGGACGGTCCATTTAAGGTCGTTGGCAGCTATCACTGTGTGTAGTAGTCGGGGATGGGGAAGGAAGGAAGGAAGGAATGAAGAAAAATAATGATATTAGTCGCTGCGTGGCTACGCGTCTACGGTTCGCGACGGTGCGATCAGGATCAGTTACCCTTGACGGATATCTTCTGCTCGCCGTTCTCCGGATTCGACGACACGTCGATCTGTATCGACACCTCGCCGACGGACGCATCGTCGTGACTAACGCCCTCTGCAAGCAAGCGCACACAGAGAGTGGGGAATAGGGTTTTTCCGTTTAATGACGGTTTCTGTTGCGGATCGTATCGAATCGAATCGAACCGAAATACCAACCTTCCGAGGCACCCTGACCGGAGACGAACGATTTGATCAGCGTATCGGTGGTTTGCGTGTAGAGGCTGAGCGCGTACTTGAGGCTCTGCAGCTCCGGTGACTTCTCCAGGAACGGCATCTTCAGCCCGTTGCCGCCGGCGTGGAAGTACTGCTGGATGGTGCCGAGTGCCACCTCCAGCACCGCGCACTGCTTCGGCGACAGGTTCTTCTCCATCTGTATGGATTTTGGGGCAAGCATGTAGGTTAGCCCAAAAGGGGTCGCGACAGTTCGTGAGAGAGAGAGAGAGAGAGAGAGAGAGAGAGAGAGAGAGAGCGAGTTCGCTTACCTCCTTGGAGATGTCCATCACGCCGCTGAGCACGTTCTTCGCGTCCTGCTTCCCGGACATGTGGTTCTTGATGAGCCGGGACATGTCCTCGATTTTGGCGTTGGCTGCCAGGTTCTTGGCGTTGTCGGTGAGATGCTTAAACACCATCTGACACGGCGAGAGAGAGAGAGAGAGAGAGAGAGAGGGAGAAGTGAGAGAGTGATCGCCAGTTGAATCGCCCCGCAAGATTTGCACACACTAAAACCCCCTATTCCAACGCCTCTTTACCATCTACCGATAGTAACTTTGGGGCACCATTGTCCAGCTTCTTTCTTTTCGAAATTTCTTTGCTTTCTCGTAAGCAAATAACACAAGCAATACATTTTTTACACGATTCTTTTGATTGTAGTTGTTCATAGATCGTAGCATCTAGAAACATTTTGTAACTACGAAAAGAACTAGGCATCCGATATTGATACTTATTAATGTTTGAGGGCGGGCTTCGGCAATTTCTGCCTAAAACAAAGGCTCATTTTCGAAGATTTTTTGTGACGTATCCCCTTCCCCTTTACTTTTTCAAGTGGCATGGCA
>NC_064876.1:3162942-3227942 GCF_943734665.1 Anopheles aquasalis | reverse complement strand
TCGATGTCGATAGACGAAGACAAAACCGTAGCACCGATAAAATCACTCCGATTCGAGATTGTTGGATCGAGAGGTAGAAGTTCTTCTACAAGTGCCATGAAAATGTGTTCTACGAATTCTAAAACTGCCGTGAAAATGTAACAATTGACAAGCAACTAGCGGCATTCCGAGGACCGGTGTTCTATTCGCCAGTATATGCCATCCAGACCGGCTAAATAGGGCTTGAAGTAACGATCACCGACACTTTAGCTTTATCAGATGAATTATTGACAATCATTCGATCATCACCTTCATGTACCGCGTGTGGTGTATTTGTGTGCAGAAATCATAGAGAAATGTTATGGATCACATGAACCACAGGAATCTTCCCACCAATAGCTACTGCATAGCTATATTATGAGGAAAATGTACTATGGACCGAAACGAGGGACGGACGAGGGTAAAATTAGTATGTTTTTGTTTTTTTTTTTCGAACCCTTTCATACTGTTTATGAACTTAAATGTATATTCATGCTTATTTGCTAAAACTAGCACCATATGGAAAATTTCAAGACGATTGAAAAATGGACCAAATGGTCCGAAGGTAACAGTAGGTAAGGGTTAAAAACTTACTCTGCAAACAGTCCGCGTTCAGCAGATCTTTACACTTCTCGTGACACTTGACCGCACACTCCGTACACCTGGAAGCGATAGGCGATGAAAAAAAAAACGGGGAGATCACGCGTGTTAGTGTTCGGTACCACTCCGCCACGCCGGCCGGGCGCCTCCACCTACCTGACACCCTGGCGGGCGATACCCCACAGTAAACCCTCGCACTCGTAGCAGTACGTCGGCGAGGTGGCCGTCCACAGGACGAAGTTATGCGGTGTGGTCGACGAAATCGGATAGATGAGCGCCTGCAGCGCTTTCTTATATACATGCATTTTCTGCAACAAAAAAAAACAAAAAAAAAAAACGAACGATCGAAACAACGTTGGAACGTGCGGTCACTGGGTGCGCCCTGGTTGGAGCGTGTCGTGTCTCTTACCAGTTCTTCGTCGTTTAAGGTGGCGCGCGGTACCGCCGACGTCAAGCCAGCGTTACGCTTCGTCGCCGCCATTGTCTACGCCATTTGTTTTGTTTGCCATTTGGGGGAGAGCGAGAGAGCGGTACTGGTATTAGTAGTGATTGTGGTGGTCGCCAATTAAAAACGATTTAAACTGGCATGTCATCCAGGAATGGCATACTCGGAGCGAGCATTCAGCGCCACGAAACTTAAAACAATGCCACAGAAAATTGAAACTGAACAAAAAAAAAAAAACGTCAAAACACTTACTTTGAGGACCTGTCCATGTTGTTGAGGTGTCGAGGAACGGGTGGCCAGGGGGGGGTGGGGGTGGGGGTGGACGATAAATGATGGCGGGCAGGGCCAAGCATCGGAGAAAACACGGAGAATCGGTTTCGATCGGGCCAACAGTCGACAGTCGGTTGCAGGCGGTGGGGGCGGGGGTCATTCCATTCGGGCGGGGGGTTGGATCACGGCCAATGATCGTACGGTACGGCGAGACCGGGGTGGACATTCGACATCGATCACAAAAAACACACACAGACACACATACACATAAATACATAAAAGTAAAGGGAAGGAAGAGAGAGAGAGAGAGAGAGAGAGAGAAAGAGAGAAAACGATGGGGCAGACACCGGAAAAGACACAAGAGCAACGTGAATGTGTCAGCAATGGGGTCAAGGGATCTCCAGACGACCACGAAGAAGAAGAAGAAGGAGAGCATGAAGAGATGCTAAGAGGGGCTGGAGTGTGCGCTGGTTTGCAATGGGAAGTCGGAGTCGGGCTCGGGCTTTCACATCGAATCCAATCACATCACACAGTTAAGGGGGGACTTCGGTATTTTCGGGCTCGAAAAAAGGCCCGTTTTTAACGATTTTTTGTGACGTAGCAATTCAACTCTATTTTTTCAAGTAAATGACATAATAATCTACAACTTTTGAAGAATATTTGGTATTGTTTTGAGCAACATTAATTGAAAAATGAATCGATGCCTTCAATTTTAGGCAGTCGTGTCTTCGAATAGATACTTTTTCCCGGTGCCCATTGTAGCTGCGTGACGGGTCATCAGAAAAATACAAATCGATACTCGTTTCAAAGATTATAAGTTTATCCAGGTAGCGCAGGAGAGATTTTGTTGATATTCGAATTTTTCGTTTTTTGGCAGATTTTTGAAGTTGAAAAAGTGATGCTTTTTGCGATTCTGCCAGAAAAAACGAACTTCACAGATTTCTTTGAAAAAAAACTATCAACAATATTAATTACATCTCGACGAGGTTACTTGGAAAGTAGTGTACAGATTACGTGTGAAAAATTTCAAATTTTTTTTTCCTCGATTGATCCAAATCTTTTACACAATACTCTTGAAAGGATAAGCTTTCAGGGAAAGACATTTCAAAACATGTGTCACAAATAAAAATTAAATACCGAAGTCCCCCCTTAAGGGGGAGTTGGGATGGGGGGGGGGGGGGGGGAGGCAACGTGATTGTCGCCGGTGAATGGAGCCAGCCCACAGCACTCCACCGGTGCGACTCCACGAACCACTTACCAGCTCCGAAACCAGCGGTATGGATTTCCTCCGGGGCCGAATGTCGGGCATGCTGTCGATGTTGCTATAGAACGTATTGTCTCCCAGTCTAAAGAAACAGAGAGAGAGAGAGAGAGAGAGAGAGAGAGAGAGAGAAAAAGTCGACAATTAGGTTATTATTTACCGGGTTTATTGTTGTTGTGCCAAAAATCCTGCCAGCCGGCCCTCAAAAGCTCACTCACCCATTGTTGCGTCCGCTATCAACCGTTCCGTTGCGCTTCTGTGTTGTCGTGGTGGCAACGAGGTGAAACCAGACGATGAAATGGCGCACGAGAAGAAAGATAAAAAGGACACAACGAGACGCGATTAGCAGCGCGCCCAAACAAACGCACACAAAGGCGCGCCATAACACGCGCCATCTCGATCGATCGATCGATCGATCGCGGTGCGAGATCATGCTGACCATGAGAATGCTCACTCCGCACAGTTATTACAGGATTACAGAAAACGGGGGGGGCGGGAGATATCGATAGATTTATCGGTGAACAGGCTTCCAATCGGTTCAACCAACTGCAACTACGCTAATACCCAAAAAAAAAAAAAAAAGACGAAGGCGGAAACGGAAAAAAACCTAAAAAATTCACTCATACGGAGAGCCTAGCCTACGCCGGCTGTTTGTGGTGGGACCGTGCCACCAACGTGCGCTACTTCAAAATGTTCTCGATGAATAAAACGGGCCGCAGGGGCCGGGGTGTTTGTTTTTGTTTTTTTTTTTGGGAGTCGGAATATAAATGATTGATTAAGGTCTCTAAGGCCCTCGTGGTAGTGGTGTTTGGGGTCGCTTGGGCCTGGTAATGGGAGGCGAAACGTCAGACGCTGTACTACGACGCACTACGAGAAAGATGTAGTAGCAAATGGAATCTGGTGGTGGTGGTGGTGGTGGTGGTGAAGCAGGGAGGCAGGGAATGAGATGTAGACGAGACCATAACTGCGAAACGTAGGGCTACATAGTAACACTAGGTCTTACCTCTACCAGGCCCTTCTTTTTCTTCTTCCTCTTCCTCTTCCTTCTCCTTCCATTCCGACACTCTTTTCTCTTCTATAGCGGCAGCGCAAACGACAAACTCAAACGCACTTAGCCTCAACGCAACGCAACGCAACGCAACGCAACTCAACGCAAACGGAACACAACGACAAAAAGGGGGGGGGGAAATTGGGGACGGATTGGGATGGACAGGAGCAGAAACAGAAACAGGAAAGCTTAATCCTTTTCCAAGTTTTCAAACAAAACAAAAGAATAAAACGGGTGTCACAAACAGTGAGTGAGTGAGAGAGGGAAGAGGAGATGGGGAAGAAAGGAAAGGGAAGGGAAGGGGGGGGGTGTTTCTAGCGTACACACACGTACACGCTCACACATACGACAAACGTGCACGCACACTCGGCACAATTACAACCGTAGGTGTTAGTGTGCGCGCGAAGATGCAACGTTACACCCCCTTTTCCCTCGTGGAAGAAGGGTTGGTAGGGATCTTGGATCAAAACTAAGAAACACACACACACACACACACAGACACATGTACACACACAGACACGCACACGCACACAGGTGCGATTGGTAGGGAAAAGGATGAGTGCGCAACGCTTGAATCACGCGGAACGCTTGAATACTTTCGTACGGAAAACCGCGCTGGTGGTGGTAGTGGTGGTGGTGGTGGTGGTGGTGGAGGTGGTGGTGGTGGTGGTTGTGGTAGTAGCAAATGGGAACAACCGCTTTGCACAACGCAAAACAATGCGCGATAGGCGCGCCGTCGATATATATATATATATATATAGTTTGCTTGTTGGTTTGTTTTGTTTGTTATTATTATTCTTATTATTGTACTTATTAACGCTTCGTTCTACTATTCTTATGCTTATTGTTATCATTATTATTATTATTATCAGCATCATCATCATCATCATCATTGTTATCGTTATTATCATCAACATTTATGTATCGTTCAAGTCTTAGTGCTGCCTTCTCGGATCAGGGACTTGCTCTAGATCATCCGGGTCAACTGATCGCACGAGTTTGTTAGGTTAAGGGTACAGTAGTAATAGTAGTATATATATAAAGGTATAAAGGGTGAGGCAAAAAAATTGCAACACAGTTCAAACTGCTGCCATTTCTAAACCACTCGTCTGACAGGTGGCAGATTTTTTCCAGTGGTCGCTCATTCTATGGTTTATAAGTACATAAAAGCATGTTAGTGGGAAATTGTCAGGAAAAAAAGTTATTCTTGATGGAGTTCACTGGTGTTATTTTCTTTTTGTTTTTTTTTTTATTTTGGTAGCAAAACCACAAGTGGTTGAGAGCCTTCCAGCATTTAAATGTGAATTAATCAATTGGATCGCGGACTGTCAAGACCATTAAATTCATTAAAAAAGTAACACACCGAAAAAAAAGCTAAGCCAATTCTGAACGTTTATAAAATTCCCAACGGTTTTTTTTTGGTTTTACCCAAATGAAAAAAAATTCAAACAAAAAAAAAATGGAAAAAGATACGACGTTTTCCATGTGTTGCAGCGTTTTGTTTTGTGCCTCACCCTGCATATTTGAAAGCATCGGGTAGTATTGGTGAGGGGGGGGGGAATCGTGGAATAAGGGAGCGATGCGGAGAAAGGGCTTGGCAGGGTACTGGGTGGGGCTGTGGTAGTGGTGAGTGTGCTTTCTGTCAAGAAAACGGGGTTTTTGTTTCACTTCGCCACCACCGCACAGGCACTGGCACTGCAGCGCCGGTTGCGTCATTTACCTCGGGCTCCTCGATCTTGCCACTTACGTCCACCTTTTTGAACAGACCGGGCTCGTCATCGAACGACTCACCGACTTCGGCCACCTTCTGCTTCTCTTCGATACGCTTCTCCTTGAGCGTTTTCAGCAGCTTCCACTTGCTGCCACCCTCACCGTCTACAAAAAAGAGAGGCGCGGGGGGGGGGGGGTGGGGGGGTGGGGGAAAAAGAAACGGTGACGTTAGGTGACTCCTGGTGTTTTTTTCTTCTTCTTCTTCTTCTTCTTCTTCTTCTTCTTCTTCGTATACCTTCACTACCCTGAGCACGGAACAGACTCTGGCGACGCTGGGTGGCCGTTTGTGGTGCGGTCGGCCCACCACCAGGTGTACACGGCTCACCAAGCCCATCCTGTTGCTGCTGCTGCTGCTGCTGCTGCTGCTGCTCATCCAGCTCACCGGATCCCGGTCCGTAGCCGTCCGCTAGTTCGTCGATCGGAGTACCGGGCTCCCGTTCGCCGTTGCCAGCCGTCACCGCACCCGTCCCCGGCTGTCCAACGTACTCCTGCTGCTGTTCCTTCGGTGGCGACTGCAGTAACGGGTAACGCCCGGCCTGCACCGGTGGCTGCACCTCACGGTACGTCTCGTCCGGGCTGGGCAGCTTATCTGCAAGAGACCGACCGAAGGCCGTCAAACCAGCGGTGCGCTGCGGTTTACAAAGTCCGGTCCTCTTGGTTCTCACCTAGACCGACCGGGGAGACGGCCAGCGCACCATCGCTGAGAGCGACCGGGCCGCCATCGTCCACTGTTGCTGCTGTGGTGGCGGCTCCGGCGGCTCCGGCGGCTCCGGCGGCGGCTTGTGGCGGCTGCGACGGTTGTTGTTGTGGCACTGCTGTCACTGCTGCTGCTGCTGGTGCTGCTGGTGCTGCTGCCGCGTCTCCCTCGTCGACCGACGCTTTCGATGAGTCGAGACTGAAGGAGCTCTTCATGGAGGCGAAGAAGGATTTCGACTTGGCACCGATCGTGCTGTCGGTGCTCTCCTGGTGCACCAGGTTCTTGTTGACCTTGTTGAAGAAGCCACCCAGGTTGATGGTGGTTGCTTGAAAGAAGCCACCTTTCTGTTGCTGCTGTTGCTGTTGCTGTTCGCTCTGTATCATGGTAGGCGGTTGCTGCTGCTGTTGTGGCTGTGGCTTAACCGGTGGCTGTGGTACAGCTGCAGCCACTGGCTGCTGGCTAGCAGCAACCGCAGCGGTCTTACTGAGCACCGTTGGCGCTGGTGCAACCGGCACAGCAGCAGCAGCAGCAGCAGCAGCAGCAGCACTGTTTGAGGTTAGGGTCGCCTCAGCGACCGGTTTACTTTCCACCAGTGCCGCCATGGCGGGCGCTGCGGATAGCGGCGGTAACGCCGCCAGTTTCCCCACCATCGCCGGTCCCACCTCCTTACCCTCGCTGCTAGCGGGGGCTGGCGGGGGCAGGCTCACCGTACTGACGATCGGAAACCCCACCGACAGGCCGACATCCGCCGACGCCTCACTAATACCGGACGAGTTCATCGAGGCGGGCGGAAACAGGGACGAGCAGTCCGAGTTGTTGTCCGCCGTCAGGTTAGCGTTGGAAAGGGCCGCCGACAGCGTCGAGAAATCCGGCAAACTAACCGGTGCGCCCGTTCCACTGCCCCCACACCCGATCGGCAACGAAACGGAGGCGGAGAAGAGCGCGTAACTGGTGTCACTGGTGTCCGCGTACCCGGAATCGGTAATATCGAGCGAGGGAAAGAACGTACCGGGATCGCTGAGCGTCGGGATGCTCGATTTGCGCGACAAACTGTCGTAGATCGCTTGCATTTCGGGTGAATCGGTGATGGAAGTTTGGCCCGGCAGTGGCTGGAAGGTCGGTGGACTGGTGGACAGCCCTGGTTCAGCCGCGCTCGACCCGCGGCGGCTAATGATGGCCTGCAGGATCGCGGCCGTATCGGTGCTGGTCGTCTCACCACCGTTCCCCGTTGGCTGGCTCGTTAGGCTGGCTTTACGGGAGGTGGTAGTGGTGGTGGTGGCCGCGGCCGCAACGGTGATGCTAGCAGCAGCAGCAGCCGAAACACTCGACACACCGGCCGTCGGCTGGTGGTGCTGGCGGCTGCTGCTGGTCTGCGATACCACGCACACCGACGTCATCTCGAGCGCCTCGGTTATGTTGGGCCGCATCGTGGGGAAGGCACCACCACCACCAGCGGTGGCACCCGACAGTCCGGCCAGGTTGGTACAGGCGAACGTCATCGGGATCGTGGTGGTGATGTTCGGGGACACTGGCGCCGCTTCCGGTCCCTGCTGACACGTGGCGGCGGTGGCGGCGGCGGCGGCGGCGGCGGCTGGCACCTCCGGGTGGTCCGCCCGGACCTTGTTGATGATAGTTTCCGCGTCGTTGCGTGGTAGCGCCCGTTCACCCAAGGCTTCACCCACACCACCGGCCTCCGCTAGGTCTCCCACCCTATCCGTATCACCCTTCCCCACCGTCAGGGCGGCCGTGGTCACCGACTGCAAGCCGAACGGTGAGAACTCCATCAGCTTTTCGGGCGATCGTTCGGGCACCATCAGCGTGGCGTCGGTAGCGGCGGCCGTCGCATGAGCGTGCCGGTTAAACCGGAAGTCACCCTCGGACCCACTGCCCTGGATCGTGATCGTACCGTTCTCGACCGTCAGCAGATCGTCCTGGGTGAGTGTGGCCAACCCTTCCGGTACTAGCGGCTGCAGCAGCGGCTGCCTGGTGCGCGCAACCAGCAGCTCAGCCGCCTTCACCGGGTAGACGGCCGGGTGCAGTTCATCGTCGAACGCGTCCATCAGCTCGGTGCAGTGCTTCGCCATGAAGCACCGGACCCGATCCATCTCGTCGCTGCTCAGCGACGCCACGTCCTCCTCGCTCATGATCTTGTTGATCAGCTCCCGGACCTCGTCGCCCTGGAGCTCCCGCCCGTGCCGGTCGGCCGGGTACGGTTTCGCAGTGCGACCGTTCCGCGGCGTTCTCGCCGCCTCGCCAAACTCGAGCTCGAGCTGTTTGGCGTGGTTCAGGAAGGAGGTGCGCAGCTGTTCCTCGATCGTCGCCGCACTGTCGGCCGCAGTGTCGATGGGATGCAGCAACCCCCCGCGGGGGCCACCGTCGGCCGTCCCGGGCAGGAAGGGGTTCGTTGAGAGCCGCCCGGTCAAATCGCCGTCGCCAGCAGCAGCCGGAGCAGCAGCAGCAGTGGTCGTAGCGGTAGCACGCGCCAGTAACGGCTGGGCGTACGCGTCCGCTTCCAGGTGTGATTGGAGCAGCTTGGCGTACTGCTCCTGCAGCGCTTCCGGCACATTGCTCAGGTTCCGCTGCATCGCCAGGTACTGCTGCTCGTACTGTAGGTTCTGCTGCTGCTGCTGCTGCTGCTGCAGAAAGTGGTGCTGCTGGTGTTGGTGCAGCTGTAGGCGCTGTTGCTCGAGCGATTGATTCATATCGTACACCGCCTGCTGGGATGCGGTGTGCAGCATCTGCATCGAGCTCTGTAGCTGGTGCTGGAACAGCAGTTGCTCCTGTTGCTGCTGCTGTAGCTGGTGGAGCTGCTGCTGATGCTGTTGCTGGTGCTGCTGCTGGTGCTGCTGTTGCATCAGCAGATACTCCTGCTCCTCCTGCTCGTCCTCCTGCAGTGGTATGAGACCGGTATTGAGGGCCTCGTTGATGCGATCGCGATACTCGAGGTCCTGCCGGAGCCGGGACTGCTCCTGCAGCGAGTACTCGTGGTGCTTGGCGTAGTCCGGTATCATGTCCAGGTACGCCTTCCGGTTTTCCTCCATAAACTGCAGATTCTGCACGATCCGCTGCTGCGATATGTTGAGCGACTGCAGCTTGAACACCTTCTCCGACATCTTGGTGTACTCCTCGTTCAACAGGTTCAGTGCCGCCCACGCAAACTTGAGCTCCGTGTCGAGCAGATCGATGTTGGTCGCTATCTTGTCGGTGTAGTCGTTGATGATAAAGTCCTGGTGCAGATGGTGCAGGTCCTTCAGGCCCTGGTTCGTGTACATCTCCTTCGAGTGTTTGCTCCACATGAACGCCGCCATCACCTCGTTCTCGTCCATGATGGCGATGGCGCTGCGAAGGGGCGGGGGGGCGGGGGGAAACCGCGATGAGAGCGAAACCTGCGCTTCCCTCAGCGCTCAGCTAGCAAGCTCACCGTCGCTCCGGCACTCATCCGGCAGGTCAACACGCACCGAGAGCCACGCAGGCACACACACACACACACAGCACCGCTACACGTGATTACAAACACAGAGAGCGTGTTACTTCACATTTATGCAACTATAGATTTTGTTGGGTTTTTGGGCCGGTGGATTAGTTTCCTCAAAGCGTTCGTTCGCTTTCCAAGCGTACAGCCAACCGTCGGCGAATCTGCGGTGGAGAAACCAAGAGGATGGATGGCAACGGGGCAATTGATAGCAGCAGCAGAGAGAGAGAGAGAGAGAGAGAGTGTGAGAGAGAGTGAGAGCGACCACACACAATTTGTGGTCCACTTCCCGGTTGTGGTTCCCCCTTTTTTTTTTTTTTTTGTTTTTTTGATAGATGATCTCGAAATTGATAGCGAAATTGATCCGTTTTGGTTTGGAAACAACACTGGTGTCTGGGGATGCCTCTACCGCTACCACTACTACTACTACTACCTCTCTTTTTCACTCACTCTCTCTCTCTCTCTCTCTCTCTCTCACACACACATACACAGACGCGAAGTGTCTTCAAGGACCTAGCGGAAGAGTTCACCCTTTGCTTTGATTTGCTGGCGATTGAAACTGGCGACTGATTGCTGAGCTGGTCGTAGCGAAACGGAACGGAACGGATATCAATTCGAGAGCAGAGCGCTGACGATTTCACACGAGAGAAAAAGAGAGAGAGAGAGGGAGAGAGGGAGAGAGAGAGTGGAATCTCCAGCACAGTACGTCCACTGGACGGTGCTTATCGCGTGATTGGTTCACGTGGTACGTGAACGAAAGACCGACGGGCCCTACTGAGCCTAGCCAAGGAGTATAGTTGCAGCGCCTTCTGAGCGCCTTCTTCAGCGCAGTGTGGTTCAAAGCCAGCAGCCCGAAGGATCGCTCTGAACCGAGGCGTTGTTACGGGGCGCCATTCCACTTCTGTTTTACCGTATTAGAAGGACTCTTCAGCCATCTCCTCCTACCCGCGCACACTTGTATACATTCGGGGATTCTCTCTCTCTCTCTCTCAGCCGTTCCCGTTCTAAAACTCGCTCTCGCTCAATACACAAATGCGCTCTCATTCGCTCGCTTTCTTCTTTTCTCTCTCTCACTTTCTCTTCCTGTCCCTGTTTTTTTTTCCTCCTATTCACGAAGCTCTCTCTCTCTCTCTCTCTCTCTCTCTCTCTCTCTCTCTCTCTCTCTCTACATTTTCAACCTGCGGCCTGCTCTTTATCTCACTTGTATGTGTTACTAAAATCCTCTTCATCCTCTCGCTCCACACTCTCACTCGCTCTCACTGACGGCGCAAGGCCGTCGCCTGTCTGGCGCTGATGCCGATGTCGAACTGCGCTCTTCCGCTCGCAAAGAACGCCACGCTACACGCAGAAACCCTGCTCTAATGCGATCTAGAGCCTCATTTATTAATCGCGCGAGAGGATGTGTTTGGGGGTTGAAGAGAGAAAAAAAACACCCTTCCACCCTTCAACAAAGCTGCTCCTGTTTCCCTTTTTCCTTCCTCTTGTTAGTTTTCTTCTTCTTCTTCTTCTTCTTCTTCTTCTTCTTCTTCTTGTGGCACTCGAGAGTTTCACTGGGCTCCCTACAGGATGGGCTTTTTTTTGGGGGGGGGGGGGGGGGGGGGGGGGGCGTTAAGCACAGGACAGTCGCAGCAGTGGAGAGTGACATTCCAGCGACGTGTCACGGGAACGGGTGGCGTCCCTAAATCCAATGGACGGTGAATTCACGGATACCAACGTGGCGCTTCGTGTGCGCTTCTGGTCCCGTGAGATGATGTCGATAAATATTCTGTGCTTCCCCTTTCATCACTCCACCCCAAGACAGTATGTGTGGGCATGTCTTGGTACACACACACACACACGCACACACGCGCGCGCGCGCGCGCGAAAGCACGCACGGTACACGGCGACGTAGCGTAATGCAGGGGCACCACTGCGGGCGCGGCTTGGGACTTTGGGCTTGAAATGTTCGCGGTTTGGAAATGGGTGCGCACACACCCACACACACACACACACACACAGGACACCCGTTGACATGCACAAGCACACGCACAAACGCGATTGGGAGGGATAGCAACTGTCAAACGCAACCGCAGCAACTCGCAGGGCCTCGCTGCACAGCCTCGAATGCACGGCCCAGGCTGCGAAGGATGTCAATCGGTGAGCAGAGGGTCTCTACCACCACATCCACATCCACATCCACATCAATTATGAATGTTTCCCCTTTCAATGCTGTTTGCTCGATTGCTGGTATGGTGCAATGCACTGCTCCTGGTGCTGCTGGTGCTGCACCTGGAGTGTTGGATCTGCCGGGCGAGGGCGAGGACCCATCGCTTTGACAAAGAGAGAGAGAGAGAGACGGGGAGAAGACGCACCAAACCAGACTGTGGGAGCGGATCGGTGACGCCGATACCGATCGGGACACTTTGAGTAGCACACCAGCCAACGCAACGAGAACGACTGCTGGAACCAACGCACCACACGTAGTGCCAACCCCGAACGAGCGAACGAACGAACGAACGAACGAACGAACGAGATGGAGACGCATGGTGGGTGCCCAATAGAGGCGCATGGAGGCGCATGGTGTTTTGTGTTTTATTTTTGCGAGAGAGTCAACTGCGCGCTGTAGAGAGAGAGAGAGAGAGAGAGAGAGAGAGAGCGAGAGAGCCTACTGCAAGCCGTGGGTGAGTAAAGGATTCGAGAGAGAGAGAGAGCGGTGGAAACTCTAGGTGGAGAGAAAGTGGTGGGAGGAAAATCAATTTTTTCAACGCAAGCGCAACGCACATCAACAGGTCAAGCTGAGCTAGTGTTGCCAAAAGAACAACAAAGCATTCAGCACCATCACGGTGTCCTTGCTCCTCGCACTCTGCACTCTCTCTCTCTCTCTCTCTCTCTTTCTCTCTCTCTCTCTCTCTCTGTGGGAGCTCCGTACTCTCAATAAACGATTTGCCATGTGAGGCTTTGCTGGCCAACCAGCAGCAGCAGCAACAACCTTCATTGATTACTTACTAAGAGAGAAAGCGATAAAGGGAGAGAAAGAGAATACGAAAGAGTAGCGGAACGGAACAATCCATCTCAAGGACCCTGTCTCAGCCACCAGAGCACCAGGCAACCACGGGCTACTAAATCGAGCGATGTCTAATCTTGGGACGAGTGGCAAGACACAGAGAGCGAAAACGAGAGAGAGAGAGAGAGAGAGAGAGAGAGAGAGCGAAAAGGGAGTAGTAGCCTTAAACGAAGAACAGCAAACCGAAGGGACGTGCCCACGTGATCCGTGTTCGCCCCTCAGCTAAGCCCACGCCACGCTAGCGCCACGCTTTTGACAGCGACATTGACAGGACAGGAGTGAACCGCGCGCGCGACGCTCAATACACCATTTGACAGGCCGGACAATAGGGACACCGGAGGACACAGTAACTCGAAGGAATATTAATTAGGTGGCGACAGCAAAAATGTCACTGCTTGGCCCCGAAGCAGTTGTGTTTGTTTTTTTGCTGTTGCTGTCTGTTGCTGACACCGATCGACATCTCTATTCAATTGCACAGATTCCAGGGGGGGATTCGTAATATTTGATGTTTAATTGGCTCAATAAACCGATTAAAAGAGCAGGAAACGGTAAAAATATTGTTGAAGCGAGCGACATTCGACCTCTATGAAAATATGAAACTGTTTAGTGATGCAGATATACAGGGTGTACCATTAAAAGAACGGAGAATATTGTTCATTTCTCTGTTTTGTTTTAGACTTTTTCCTAACACCAGTATGGCATTATGGGGTATTGGTGTGTTCGTGAGACTCATATCTATCAAATGATGTACACAAAATTGTCGTGCAAAAGATCTGGTCTTCTAAGTTGGACACCTACAGTAGGCAGAAACAGTTTATCCACCCCTTGCAAGCAATTAACATTATCACTGATTTTCAAAAAAAAACCTGGAGCATAAAAGTGTGTATCACATATAAAAAGATTTGTTTTTTATTCCTCTTTACTATGCTTCTTACATTTTCCAAAAATATTTCCTAGAACCAAAGATATTACAAAAACAGTCGATCATGGTACGAATAAGTACGCACAAAAAATTGTATCCACCCTCATGCATTTTATTCTATGGTATTGCACAGTTTTTACTCCACGATAATCAAATAGCCATTTTTGCTCTCAATTTCAACGATGCATTTCAGTTCGTTTAATCCTAGAAACAACTTTTGAGGCCTATTTTATGGTTTTATGGCCAAAAATAATGGAGTTGTGCACCTGAGAAGCGTGAAGAAACGTCCTTTTCGTACCTTGTTCGACTGGTTTTGTTATATCTTTGTTTGTAGTTAGTATTTTTGAAAAATGTAAAAAGCATTGTAAAGAAGAACAAAAAAAAAAGCAAAACTATTGATATATGCTACACATTTTTGGGCTGAGGGTTTCCATGAAAAATCAGCCAAAATCGCGCGAATTCTTAACCGCTTGGAGAAATTAATTTGGGGAAAGCAGACCGACAACATTTCCGCTACTTTTGTTTGTTTTTGACACACAATGACCCACAGAGGGCCCATTTAGATATTTTAAACCAGTAGCAAACGTGCCAAACTTGGCTTTAAACTTCGATCAAGGATTTTCTTACATTTTGTTTTTTTTTTTTTTTTTTTTTTTGGTACACCCTGTAAGCTCCGTCACCGAACTGTCAGCTGTTAAATCGCTGGCCCCCCCAAAAACCAAAATAAAAAAAACCGCAAAAAAAAAAAGTACAAATCTGCGCGGAGGAGCATTCGTAAGTATGCTGTGTCGGTAGAGCATGTGTGTGCATTTACTCACGTTTATGATCTGATCGTACGCCCACAGCCACTTGTCGCGTGCGTTAAAGTTATCGCGCTTGCCCTGCTGCAGCGGCACCGACGGTTGCTGCGATTGCTGCGTGATGTCCTTCGATATGTCGGTCACGATGCCGTTGAGTGTACTGTCCGGGCCGGTAGTGTTGGTGCCGGCACTCCCTCCACCACCGCCGATGATTGTCGAGCCGGAGATGGTGACCGGGATGGTGCCGATATCGTTGACGCCACCACCACCACCACCACCACCGCCCCCCGTCAGCACGTCCAGCTTGTCCGCCTTGACGTCGTAACCGTGCTCGAGCAGCGCGACGGTACTGGCGGACGCACCTAGGGGTGCTAGGGAGCTTCCGGTACCGGTGGTGCCACCACCACCACCACCACCACTAGCACTGGCACCAGTGCCGGTGCCAGCGCCGGCCAGCGATTGTTTGGCCGCGTTCGCCTGCTCCAGCTCCTCCAGCTCCTCGTCGAAGCACTCTTCGCGTTCGTCGAAAAAATGAAGATGCTTTTTGGTGTCGAGCTTCGGTAGCTTCTTGGCCGACGACGTGGACGATGGTAAGCTGTGTTGGTTCTGATGCTGTTGGTGGTGATGCTGTTGGTGGTGGTAATGGTGATCATCCTCACCGTACTGATCGGCATCGATATCATCGTCCTCATCGTCGTACAGCAACGCACCACCATCGTACTCACTCTCGTCCACCAGATCCGGATGTTGGTGTTGGTATTTGGTGCTCGAACGCTGCTGCTGCTGCTGCTGCTGTTCGTAACCATCACTACCACCACCACCACCACCACCACCACCACCATCATCGTAACCACCGTACATCGAGCTATCGAGCGTGCGTGAGTCTGGCGATCTTCGCAACAGCGGTGCCAGCGGTAACGATCCCTTCTTGTCCGGGCTCGCCAGGTAGCTGCTCGTGCCCGTTGCCGCTGCCGGCCCCTTTCCACCGACGCTCGGTTTCGCCGGCAGTAGCTTGGGCGAAGCGGAAGCGGCGGAAGAGCTGGTGATGCTGGTGGACCCCGTGGCGGCGGCGGCGGCGGTGATCCCCGACGAGGAGACGGCATTCGAGACGGCCAGATTCATCGCATCGTAGCCCTGGTACGAGTCGTACGGTGATTGCTGCTGCTGCTTGGTGGTGGTGGTGGTGGTGGTGGTGGTTGGGGTGGTGGTGTTGGTGGTGGTGTTGGTGGAGCTGCTGTAATCGCTACGACCACCTCCACCACCACTGCTCGCCGACACCGGCGTACTGCTACGGCTGCGGCTTTTCAGTGCCGTCACACGATCGTTCATCAGCGTTGGCCTTTGCTGCTGCTGCTGCTGTTTGCTGAGGTTGGTGAGCGGTTCCGTGGTGGCCGTCGGTCCTCCGAAATCACCACCGTACCCGTACTGCTCCCGGTGACCGTTGTGCAGCATACTGACGTCATCCCGGCCACCACCCTGGCCCGGACTGTTGCTGCTGGCGCTGTTGGTTGGGTAGTGCTGCGGTTTGTACGGGTAGCCAAGGGATTCTGCGTGCCCGGTACTGGGCTGTATCATTGGTAGCTGCTTTTTCATCGTGGTTAGCGCGGATGAGAGGGACGATTTGCTGTTGGTACCGTTGTACGTTCGTCCGTGCTCACCGTTCTGTAGGAGCGCTGCGCCAACGTGCGTACTCCCGTTGTTATTGTCGATCTGCTCGCTGTAGATGGGGTTGTGATTGCAGAAACCCTGCCGCCCGGTACCATCGGTGCCGTAGGAGGAGGAATAACTGTCCCCACCGACGTCACCAAGGTACTCGTCGGGCTCATAGTACCCGATTGCAGCCTGGGACTGGCGCTGCTGGCGCTGGTGCTGGTGCTGGTGCTGCTGCTGCGTTGTACCATCGTTGTACGGTGCTTCGGCCACCATGGAAAAGTTCCGGTACGCCGCGTTAACGTCCGCTGCGATAAAAGACATCGACTGGGATGGTCTGGGGTGGTTAGCAATGGTTTGAATTTTCGGCAGTTTCTTGATCTTTCTACTCGACAGCGTGATCGATGAGGTCATGAAAAAGTCACTGTAGCAGTAGTCGTTCGCGTCGTCTTCGTCGTCGTCGTCGTCGTCGTTGTGATGGTGGTGGTGGTGGTGGTGGTGGTGACGTTGGTGGTGGTGGTGGTGGGCACGATCGCGATCGTTCAGGTAGAACGACGAGGCGGCGATAAAGTTCTCCTTGTTCTGGGACAGATCGCAAAAGTAGTTGAGCGAGTTACCGAAAAGGTTCGAGTTTAGGCGCTTGAGCCCGTCATCGTCGATCACCGGACCGGAGATGCTCTTTCGTGCCTGCCCGCGTGTGAGATTTTTGTTTGTTTTTTTTTTTCGGGGGGGGGGGGGGCAAATGAATTGAGAATTCAGTCGCGTTCGTTCGGGCGCGGGCGAGAATGGTTTTTTTTTTTTTTTGTTTTGGGAAGAGAGTGACACAGAAGATAGAACATGATTAATGGAATGGCAAGAAAAGAAAGGCAATGATTGAGTGAGAGGGCGCTCTTCGAGCGGGCCGCCATTTGCATTCTTTCGCGGGTTTAGGGAGAATACTGTTGAAGGAAGGTATTCATTGGGGAAAGGGGGGTTTGGGAGGGAGGAGGCGGGTGTAGGTGGGAAGAGCCATGAAAAGCAAAGTAACAGACACATACACAACAGACACACTGATAGCTCGAGTAGAGTAGAAAAAGTAGTCGAAAAAGTAGTCGCAGCAGCAGCAATCAAAGGAGAAGTGATCGTAAGAATAGAAAATAAAATTGTGACAAAAAGAAAGGGAATGTAGAAAGAGAGAGAGAGAGAGAGAGAGAGAGAGAGAGCGCACGAAAGAGAAAGTTTGTTTTTGTTTGAGAGATGCAAGATGGGCATCACTTCACCACTCGGTGGTAGCGGAGCGCCAAAGATTGCTGGTACAACGCTGGATCGAACGAACTAAAGCTTAATTGGAACACTTAATATTTGGCCGCGTAAAAAATGGGACACATCTCGGGCCAGAAGTAAGCTAAACACGTGGTAAAGGTGGCATTTTGTAGGCGTTCTATCTAGCTATCCATAAAAAAATAGCGATTAAATTAAACGCACTTTTGGTTTTATGCTACAAAAACTGTGCTGCACAGTATAGTGGAAAAAGTCTCATTCAGGCCATTTTTTCCCCCGCCATTTGTACATTACAGTTGGATTTTTAAACATTTTACGCTGCTTTTTGTTTCATAATAGCCCGATATAATTGTATTGTACGATACTGTAGGCAATTTGGTGGATTAAAGGGTTTTTGGTATGAAATCAATGCAGTGTTGTTTCGATACCAATTTATGATCTCTGTGGTGTAATGGCAGCTTGCCAAGTCGTGCCAAAACTTATCGGGACCTTAATGTATTTTTTTAAAAGGTAGAATGATCTTTTCCAGGCATTCTTCTTCGTAAAACTGGCCGTTCATGGACGCTTCCGTGATGAAAACTTTCGTTTTCAAACCACAGCCACAGATCGCTTGTCAAATGAGCAGTTTACGGGCAATTTTTATCTGCGTAAATGAACTGAAACCATCCTATCTTGTATCCTATTTGTTCGTTAATGTCAAATTTGCCTCCCGGGTTTTTGTCAAAATGCAATTTTACGTGGGTATTTTCTCCAACCAAATTGAGTTTGCCTAGTGACTGTGCAAGCGTTCCTCTTTTCGTCGTGTTCCATCGGCGAAAACTTTTGAAGCTACGGTTCGATTTTGGCAAATTTTTGATCACTTAAAAAGAAGACTATAACCTTTAAAAAGACACCTACAGAGTAGCAAAGCGAGCACTAGGAGCGCTACAGTGGGTAAAAGAATGTGGCCATCAATTAAGGGGGGACTTTGGTATTTTATTTGATTTCTTCGCATATTTTTATATTTTTGATTTGCTAATGAAACATTCAAGAACATCATGATAAAATTTGGGATTAATTGGAGCAAAATTGACCAAGTTAGAGATTTCTTAAAATCCGCGTTTCGTTCAAGACTCCTTGCAGCACGCTACTTTGAAAAACGTTTCCCGAAAACCAACGCGTTTTCAAAGTCGGTGCCCATCCAGTACCGTAAAAACTACTGGATCGATCGATTTGAAAATTTTAACACATAAACGGTACACACTCTTTGCCAAGGTCAAGCCCCGTCAAGATTTCTTGAAAATTGTTGATACTTTTTTTTTTTTAAACAAATCTTTAAAAATCGTGATTTTAGGCAAAATCGCAAAACAGCATCACATTTTCAACTTCAAAAGTCTGCCAAAAATCGATAAAATGAAATAGGAACAAAAACTTTCCGGGGCTATCTAGATAAACTTATCATCTTTCAAACGAGTATCGATATGTATTTTTCTGTTCACCCATCGTGCAGCTATAAACATACGGCTCGTCCGTCCTTATATATGTTAAAAAAAAAAAAAAATCGTGCAGCTACGATTCGGGCACCGTTAAAAGTAACCTTTGCGACGACACGCCTACCAAAATTTGATGCCACGGATTAATTTGTCAACGAAATGTTGCTCAAAACAATACCAACTATTCTCCAAAAGTTGTAGATTAGTATGCCATTTACATGAAAAAAATAAAATAGCACGTTTACGCCAGAAAAACATCGTCAAAATCAGCACCAAAAACAAGCACAACCCCTTGAAACAATAACGCAACTTCGAAACACAGACACTACACTGGGAGGAGAAAGCTGGCCCGGGGGGTGCGAAAAGTAAACAAAAAGCTGCTGCATGCCGGAGCTAGCGAGCCGCCACAAATCCACTACCGAGCGATCGCGACTGATCGCGGAAAGAGATCGGCAATCGATTGGATGATTGGAGCTTACTTTTACCCAACAATGGCAACAACAACGCACCCGCAGCGAGACTGCGACAGCGTGCAGCGTTCTGGTCGATGGGTCACTGAGGAGTGTTTAGTGATGATCGCGCACCCACTAGCAATGGCGAACGGTGAATGACTGGCTGGAATGTGCCCCCCCCCAGGGACCTCAAACCAAACGCGCTGGCAGCGGCTTGCTGCGCTTGTGTTTCTCGTAAGTGCTCTTGCATGTTGTTGCTGTTGTTGGTGTGGTGTGGTTGGGAAGTAAGGTGCTTCCGGCTCCTGCTGCGTACTGTGCCGGGCGGTATCGTGCTGCGTCTACTTTTTTGCACTCTTCCACTGCGTATGTGAGTGTTACTTGGTATGGGAAGGAAGGAAGAGTGGCCCGCACACGCGGTGACTCGTGCTGCTCGCGTCAGTCAGACAGAACACGATAGAGCGATAGAGCGTGCAAGCGTTTTGTTTTTTTTTTTTTTTTTTTTATGTGAGTGAAACAAAACGAAAGAGAGAGAGAGAGAGAGAGAGAGAGAGCGGACACAAAGCGAACAGGAAATGGAAAACAAAGATGGTGGCAACGGAACGGAACGGGACGGGAATGGGGCACGGGGCACGGGGCACGGGGCTCACCTTCACGGAGAGATCGAGGTTAAAGTTGTCGATCAGGCCCGGCCCCGCGGCAACGGGCAGCTGTGGCGCTGGTTTCCGCTGTACCGGCACCGGCAGCTTCCGGACCGTCGGGGACTGGATCCGCTGGAGGTCGGTGCTCCCGTAGTGGGTTCCTGCGGTGTATCCTGCGCCCGCACCGACTGCACCCTCACCACCCTTCGGCTGGGGTAGTTGCCGTTTGCCATTGTTGCGCGTCGGATTCGGTAGCTTGCGCCCGGTCCGGACACCGTTGGCCGGTCCTGGTTGCGGTTGCGGTTCCCTTGCACCCGGGTATGCCGGTCCGGAACGGCACGACCGGTTGTCGTAGTTGTCGTGGTAATCGTAATCGTAACCACCACCACCACCACCGTACGTTCCCGTCGTGGTAGTGGCCGTCGTAGTGGTGCTGGCGGTTCTCGCTGAGGGCACCGTGGATGGGGTCGATGCACCGTAACCACCGAGCCGGCCATCAAACGGACCCATTCCCGTGTGGGACGCCTTCAGGGGTGGCAGGCCGGTGCTCCAGCTGGTGCGGTCACTACCGGGCGTTCCCGTCATCGTCGTTGTCGTTGTTGTCGTTGGAACCGTGTCGTAGTTGCCCGGGCCTGGCAAATGGTGCAGCTGGCTCAGCTGGCTCAGCTGGTGGTGGTGGTGGTGGTGGTGGTGGTTCATGTTCACTTCACCGAAGCCTTTCGGCAGCAGATTATCGGTCGTCGTCGTCGTCGTCGTCGTCGTGATCGTGGCGAGTGCCTTGCCAGTGTTCCAGTAGTAGCCAGCGCGCGCGCTGAACCCATCCTTCATGTACGCCTTGCTCTCGTAGCAGTGATCGTCCATTCCTTCACGGTAAAAAACAAAAAAAAAAACCGGCCCACACACACGGAGAGAGAGAGAGAGAGAGAGAGAGAGAGAGAGAGAGAGAGAGAGAGTGAGAAAGGGAAGTGGAACAGTAGCGCACCAACGGCGAACGGATGTGATGATGATTAGTCGCGCGACTGTCAAAACACACATATACACACGCACATACATGCACACACATACAGAAACGCGCGCGCACATACAGCTAAAGAGAGAGAGAGAGAGAGAGAGAGAGAGAGACAGAGAGAGGGGGGTGGCTAATACATCCCCCTCGGTTTTCCTCCCGTTTCCTTGAGTTTCTTTCACCACCACCACCACCCCCTCCTCCCTCAACCAACCCCTTTTTGTCCGGTACACACGGTGTGTTGAGGTCATTCGGGTTAGGAGCGGGCCACCGGATTCGCAGGGCGACGAGTCAGCATCTTACCGCATCGTTCGCTCGCTCGATTGGTAATCAATTACGGGGGGGGTGCTCGCTCGCGTTAAGGGATGATTGCCGGGGGTGATGCCATGGTAGGAAAACTGTCACCAAAAACCCACTCCACTGCACTGTAAAGAACGTACGGCTGTTCCGCGATACTTTGATTACGCTCAACCCCGACCATCCCCTCATGCGTTCATCCCCCACCCCCACCCCCCTCCAGGGCTGGGTATTAGTTGAGTAGAAGTTTGGCTCCTTTTGCGATTGATTGAAGCAGCCGTCGCCGTCCGTCGCGCCACGCAGTGGGGGTGGGGGGGGTGGGGGAGGCGGTTGCTGGGAGAGGATATCGATTGTCGTGATCAAAAACCACTGTGGCCACTGGCTGGCTGGCTGGCTCGGCGCGGGATGTCGGTCACTGGAGCAGTGCCCCCCCCTTTCGCGAATATCCGATCCGGGGGTGTCCGTTATAGGGGGTGCCCCTAGGGAGGGGTGGGTTCAATAGCACAACACACAAACGGACACACACGCGCGCGCGCGCGTGTACACCTTTCCTGGATTTTGGCCCGAGTTTTGTCCAAGGGCACCAAAAGTTGGGGGGTGCAGCCAACCAACTCACCCTGGCCCACCCTGGCCCACCCGGGACCGTGGCACTACCCTGGCTTGTGGCAGCCCCTCGGAACCAAATGCACCCGATGAAACAAACGCGAGAACGGGACCTCGACACGGGGGATGTTTCGGACCACCCCCACCCCGCGATCCCCTGGTGCTGCTGCTACTGGTGCTGCTACCTACTACTACTGCCTTCCTCTGCCCACCGTCCCCGTCGTCGTGGACGTCGCTTTTTTTTTGCTTACTTGGCCACCAGCAGCGCAAAACACTACGCTCGACGCTGCCTTAGTGCAGTGAAGCATCGCAAACGGGCGCGTTCGGGCGACCAGCAACAGCAGCGGCCTGGTGACAGATCGACATTCTTTTTTTTTTTTTTAAACTGATTTTCGCGTATTTGGGCAGCCACAGGGACAGGGCAACTGTTTTTCTCGCGCCACGCTCTGCGCCTGCCCGGGCTCGGGCCACCACCGATGTGCGTATGTATGCGCCCCCTCCCCCCCCCCCCCCCCCGGGGGGGTGACGTTTGTAGGGTGACTGTTTCTGCTTCTTGTTTTCGTGTTCGTGTTGCGCTTCTACGATTTTCCTTCTTCTCGCCGTACTCTCTCTCTCTCTCTCTCTCTGCGGCCGCTCGAATACTCCCCCGCTGTTACCACCCTGTGTGCAGCTGTTGTTTGTCTTTGTCGGGTTCACTCTCGCTTTTCGCCCGCGAATATATTCGTGACAGTTACTCGGTTCTCGGGATGGAAATTCATCGTCATCGGAAATCCTGGAAATCCAGCCAGATCCTGCACATAAGGGGGTGCTTTGAAGCTTCCGTCGCTTGTTTTGCTTTGCCGTCAAATCAAACCGTTTTCAGAACCATCTACTAGGTGGGCAGAAAGGGGGGAAAGGGGGGTGGACAATGAAAACGGCTCGTTTCGCATTGTCACTCCAAAGGATCCAAGTGTCGGCGACGTTTCAGTGCCGTTTACCAGTGACGGTCGAGAAATGGGGCTTTTCCAGGGAGCTGCAGGAATTATGCGTAATTTTGTGTTTGTCAAATCTCGTGGTTTTTTTGCTTTTTTTAAATTTATTTTGTACGTCATATTTATGCTCGGCTTCAATGTCTTTCCCACACCCCACGGGGTTTATTCTAACTAAGAATCCTCTAGTTTCACTGAGCCGAGAAAAAAAAAATACAATATCCTTTTTAAAACGGTTTTGTGTATCAAGTAGTTGAAGTTGAGAAAAGCATCCTTTTTTTTTTATTTGTTTTTAATTGCAACTTGCATAAAAATACACTACTCTGTTTGTCGAAAGTTGTATGTATGTTGCATAACGTTGGGAGTTAAATTTTAACCCACTCAGCATATGCTTTTATGCTGGCGTATCGCGGCCTGGTAACCCTTACGGTGAGTTCCACTATGAGGGTTGGCTGTTTGGGGATGGTATTCACCAAAACAGATGTCGAACGCGCGATGGAATCAACGCGAGGAAGAGATGTAGAGAATGAGAGAGCGATAAAGAGAAGCAAAGAGATAAAGAAAGAAAGAGAGTGAGAGAGAAACATTAGACCCTTTATCATTATCTGCCGTAGCTCGCGGGAAGGTGCGCTTCCAAGATGTTCTTCGCCGGCATGCTTTGCTAGGTTTACTCGAAACGATTCTCGAGTGTCTTAAATTCGTGCAGCAATTCGTATAATAATATGGTTCGAGCAGTACCGTTTACTACTTCCCAGAATATAGCGATGCGAGCACGCTGTGCGAGCCTTTTTTCACGCCATGGACCATCCTATCGCATATAACTTGCGTTGTGCCATTGTCAGTACGTCACTCTTAAGGGAGGAGGTAAAATTAATTCGGCCCCGAAAAAGGGCACATTTTTCACGATATTTTTTTGTAAACAAAAGCGTTTCACTTTCTTTTTTCAAGAGAGTGGGATTCTAAAACAGCAACTTTTCAAGAATATGTTAGTGTAGTTTGGGAAAGATTTGTTAAAATTGCATCCATGGCATCACATTTAGGAAGGCGTGTCTTCGAATCGGTACTTTTTCCGGTGCCCATCGTAGCTGCGTGATGGGTCATCAGAAATTTACAAATCGATACTCGCTTGAAAGATTTTAAGTTTATCTAGGTAGTCCCGTTGAGTTTTTGTTAAATTTCCAATTTTTCGATTTTTGGCAGCATTTTGATGGTGGCGTATTGATCAAAGATCAAACCAGGGTTCGTCGCTTATACGGGCAAGTCTTTTGAATCGGTCCAAAAATCGTGCGCAGCGTAGCTGCGTAATGGTTCATCAGAGTAATACAAAAAAAAATCTTTTCATAGATTATAAGTTCGTCCAGGTAGCCCCGTTGAGTTTTTGTTGAATTTACAGTTTTACGATTTTTGGCAGAGTTTTGAAGTGATGCCTTTTACGATTTTATCTAGCGAAATAAAATTTCATATAATTATTCCAGAAAAAGTATCAATATTTTTTATGAAAACTCGATGAGGCTACCTGACAAATAGTATGAAGATTATGTGTTAAACATTTCATATCCGTTAGTCTAGTAGTATATTCGCTACGATGTCAAAGTAGTGAGCGATGCGATTTAATCTGCATAATGCACGATTTTTCAAAAATCTATATCGTTGTCAGTTTTCCTTCGTTTAATACAAAAAAATTACACAATATTCTTGAAAGAGTCAGCATATATGAAAAAAAGAAAAAGTTAAATGTCACAAAAAAATAAATACCTTAACGCCCCCATTAAGGGGGGGGGGGGAGGGCTTCGGTAATTTCTTATCAAAAAACAAGGATCATTTATGATTTTTTCTGTCGCAACCATTTAACTTTATACTGTCAAATGAATGACATATTAAACTACAACTTTTGAACAATATTTAGTTGCATTTGAGGGAAGATTTAATAAAACCTTCATCCATGGCATCAAATGTATGAAGGCGCGTTTGCGAAAAGATACTTTTTCTGATGCCCATCGTAGCAGCATGATGGGTCATCAGAAAAGTACAAATTGATACTCGTTTGAAAGATAATAAGTTTATCCAGGTAGCGCCGTTCAGTTTTTGAATTTTAATGTGTTATTTTTCGATTTTTGTCGCATTTTTGAAGTTTAAAAAGTGATGCTTTTTGTCATTTTGCCTAAACACACGATTTTTAAAGATTTGTTTAAAGAAAAGTATCAACAATTTTAATGAAATCTTGACGGGGCTAGCTTGCAAAAAGTGTACAGATTATGTGCTAAAAATTTCAAATCAATCGGTCCAGTAGTTTTTACGGTACGACGGAAACGTTGATTTTCGGGAAACGCTCTCCAAAGTAGCGTGCTGCATGGAGCCTTGTATGAAGCGCCGGTATTAAAAAATCTGTAACTTGGTCAGTTTTGCTTTGATTGATCCAAAAAAAAAAAAAAAATACACAATGTTCTTGAAAGGATCAGCATAAAAATATGTGTCACAAACAAAAATAAATTCCATAGCGCCCCCTTTAAGCATATTATGTTTGAACAGCTTAAGAATGACGTTCTAATAGGTTTCGAATAGCCAAGCACTGATGAAAAGATCCGCTCTGTAGCGGGTGACTGTTGCCAATTAAATCCATTCCGCGTACAGGGGTCTACCTCTTTACTGAGCAGCTGCCCAGAGGAAAAGTAATCGTTTTTGGCGGGTATTTATTTAACACCGCAACAATACCGTTACCTTCTGATGGTAGTCAATCCCCAGCTGCCTTCTTGAGCTTTCTGTGAACTGTGAACCATTTACAGAAAAAAAGACAAACTGCAAAAATGAGAATGGAAACCTAAAAATAGAAATAGCGAGAAGGGAGGGGGGGGGGGGGTGTGTGTGTGGGTGGCTTTGTTCGGAAACGATCGCTGTGTGCCAATGTTTCTGCCTAGTACTGCCACATCGAAATCAAGCATTCCATTCACAGTCAGTCATGACCCCAAAAACGGAATCCCAAAATCATCAACCCATCCCTCCACCATCAGACGACCACCCGTCCGACGCCCTTTAGTTCTGGCGCTGAATAGGATCCGCGGTGAGCACGTAAACCACCATCGACTGCCCCTCCCTCCCTGTTTTTCAAGCTAGCAATTCTCATTTGCCATCGGCACACCACGGGCCGCTGCACGGCAACGCCACAATCCCAGAGCCCATCATAGTGCGGAACGGTTACGGGTGGAACGGCCGGAATCCGGATTCGGATGCACCTACGCACCGCACCTATACCGTCGCAGCTGGCGTCACCTTTTGAAGCGTTGAGTAACGCCACGCCACCCGGCTCGGGCTCTCTCTCTCTCTCTCTCTCTCTCTCTCTCTCTCTCTGCCTTCTACTGCTGCTGCTGCTGCTGCTGCTGCTGGTGCAGAGTTGGTTGTGAAAGCTAGGCCCGTATCGTACCGTATTCCGGGCGCATTCCGGAATCACCCGCAGTCAACCCGGTCACTGGTGGGCGATGCAACCTGGGCCTGGGCCCGGGCCCGGGCCTGGTGTGCGCACTGCACACTGCGCGCATCACTAATCTCCATATTTAAATCACCGTTTTACAGTTCCAAACAGAGATTAAAACAAAAAAGGAAAAAATAAATAAATACAGCAGAGTGCGAGAGAGAGAGAGAGAGAGCTGGCTGCTCAAAAGGCTGCTGCTTCCCGTACCGGTCTCGTCGGCGGCGACGTGCCTGGAATCGGTGCCTTATTTTTATTTTTTATTTTTTTATTTGGGATCAACCGCGATCGAGTCGCGGCGTGACTCGCGTGGTTAATGCCCTTATTTTATTTCTATGAGAAATCTTCTCTCTCTCTCTCTCTCTCTCTCTCTCTCTCTCTCTCTCTCTTTATCTCTCTCAATGGCCATCACTTTACCGAATGTCCTGGGCTGTTCCGGTGTTTCCGGGCGTGTTCCGGTCTGGTCCGGTCTGGTCCGTCAAGGAGAGCTGGCCGCCACGCCACGGCCACCGGCACCGGGACCATAAGAAGGTCAGCAAAGTCGCGGCGCGGCGAGAGCGCAGAGAAACTAGTTTTTTTTTGTTTTTGTTTTTCTTCTCTTCCGCCTTTCGGGCCGGAACCCATGGTCAAGTGAATCGCGAAACGAATCTCGAAGCTGCTGCAACGCCATCGACCACCGCTGTGCACTGTCGGATGCTGCATGTGTGCGTGTGCGTGTGCGTGTGCGCGAAGGCCACATTGCGCTTTCGCTTTCACCTAATGGCCCCCCTCCCCCCCCCGGGGCCGTCCTGACCTTCAGGATGCCACCACCATCATCATCGCTCATCTGGCGGTTAAGGAAATCGAAAAAAAAAAAAAAGCTCATCACCGCAACCCCCACCCCTCCCCCACCGTGTGCGGGTTGTGGTTGTGGTGTGGTTTCCTTGGACCTGATTTTCTGATCTCCGCACAAAGGCCCCCTCCCACCCACCGAGCCGGGGTCGTCCCGGGTTTGAAATGAAGCAGAAGGATTGTTTAGAGTGCTTTGTGTGATGCTGCTGTTGCTGCTGCAGCTCATGACACCACCCCCCCCCCCTCCCCCATGCCGCCCCCTGGCACCCCTTTCCCCCTATATCTTGTTGCTCTCAGCCCGAGGGCCACCCTCCTCCTTTCACTTTGAGTGAAGTCAATTTTCACTTCGCATATTACATGATGCTTGAATCATTTCACCAGCTCCATCTCTGCCTCCCGCCCGCCCCCCCGCCCCCCTCCCCCCTACCCACCCGCGCCTCCTTTACTTAGGCATTGATTCGCTCGCTCGATCGATCGATCGATCGTTGGCGCGCGCGAACAACAAACAAAAAAGAAAAGAAACAGGAACGAACGGGAAGAAGGGACGAGGGAGGAGGGGCTGCAATGACATGGGCTACACACACACACGCACCCACCCACCCAACCTGCCCAACATAGTGATATAAAAATAACAAGCGAGCACGCAAAAACAAAAAAAAAACAAAACAAAACAAAAACCAACACGCACCGCACGCGGAAGTAAAAGTGTGTGTGTTTTTTTTTTTTCGTGCGGTTCATCGATACCGGAAGAGGACTGGCCTGGCCGGGTGGCCTCAGCTACAGGGCACCCCCCCCCCCCCCATAAAAAAGGACAAAAAAAAACCATTCACCAGTTGTTGGTTTTTGGGGTGACAGGGGGTGGAAACGGGGGGAGGGGGGAGGGGGGGAAACTACTGACTGATAGATTGACCGCCCGTAATTTATCGACAAAAAAAAGCAAAAAAAAAATAGCGAACCAGAACCAGACAGGACCGAAGGGGTGGCACGGCACGATCCTGCCATCTCCGGCACAGGATTCCGGTGGCGCACGATTTGGAACGTTTCTCCACCCCAACCCCCATTTACCACCCCTTGCTGCCTAATGGTTGCCTGGGAAGCAAAACACTAAAGTAAAGCGCCCAGGGCGAGAGGAAAACGGGGGCGGTTTAGTGCGAATAAAAATACGGGCCCCCCGCCCCGACTGTATGCAAACAAACCCCCCCCCCCCAAAACCACCCCTTTCCCATTTGTACTCCTACGCGGCCGGGGGGGGGGGGGGGGCGGGGGCACATGAAGTGCGCATCCCCGAAAAAACAAAAAAAACAAAAAACAACTCTTTGCCGGCTTGGTGACGGCACAGGGCGGACATTTCCAACATTCCCAACGGCAAACCCCTGAACCCGGGGGGACCCCCAGGGTGGGGTTGTTGTGTGTGGGACCTGTGGGACGCAACCGACGCGATCGATGACGCGCAGCAGCGCAACAAGCGCGCACAATTGCGCAAAACACGAAAATCAAAAACGAAAACCAGATCTGGCTCACGATCTGTCCGTGCCGGCCTGTCTTCCTTGTCCTTCTCACTCCGCCCACCCCCTGGCCCCACCTTGAACGATTATGATTTGCTGGCGAACGTCGCGGGTGGCGCGGAAAAACTGGGGACGGTCACGCGCGATCACGAAATGTGTGACATTTCGAAAAGCCAGCCAGCCAGCCAGCCAGCCAACCACAGGCCAGGGCCGAACCTGGTCCGGGCCCCGTTGCGAGATTCGATTTCGATGATCTTCACACCCCCCCCACACACCCCCCATTGAAAAAAAAAAACCAAAAAACTCATCACACTCATCAAACACCAAACCAAACGTAATTTTCGGCGCAGAACGGAGCCGGGCAGACATTCCCACACTCGAACCCCCGAGCCACCCCCACGTGCAACCCCCCTATTGGAGCCCAGTACCCCCCCCCCCCCCCCGCCGCACCCAGCGTCCGTGACGCCGTGTCCGTTTCCCACGTTCCCGGTGTTTGGGATTTTTCTTCACGTTCACGTTGAGAAAAACCCCCCGGGGTGGGGGTTGAGGGTGTCTAGGGGTTGGTTTCACGCGCGTTGTTTGTGTTTTCTGTTGTTGTTTTGTGGCTTCTGGTGGTTAATCTGCCGGTTGAACTTGACTTGTCGGTCGCCAACGGCGACGACGACGTCACGCATCAACCCCCCATCAACCCCCCCCCCCTCGCTACTGCCCCTCGAACCCTCACTCCACGGGGTAGGCTCCATGCTCTGCACGCACGAACTAGGAGCGATCGAGAGAGAGAGAGCGCACGCTTTACGTGAGCCCACTTCAAAAGGAAAGGGGATGGAAGGGTGGCCCGGGGGGGGGTTGCGATCGATTCGGTGTGCCTCGGTGCGCGCACGGTGCCTAGCAGGATGCCAGGCGCGCACCGGGCGCACCATTCGTAGCCGACGCTTGGACCGGTACGAACGTGCAGCGTGCTCCGTGCTCCTCCCACAACTCAGCCGCATCACCAATCGGCTCTGCTCTGCTCTGCTCTGGGCTGTGTGTTTGTTTTTGGTTTTTACAACAATTTCGGACGCGCGTGCACCAAAAAAAAACAAAAATAAAATCCAGCCAGCTGCCCGCCGATAGAGAGTCCTGGGAGTAGTAAGTTTAACGCGGAATAAAAACAAAAAAACAAAAAAGGAAAATCCGTTCACCCTCGATGTAGGCCGCGTGTCGCGTGTGGTAGTGTGGGTGTATATTTGTTTGTGTGTGTGTGCGTGCGAGAGATAGTAGGCGCCGCTTTGCTGGCTAAGGACCCCGATTGCACGCCACGCAAAAAAAAAAACACAAAACAAAAAAAAAACATCCCGCCAATCAACGCTGCCACATTGCGCAATCAAGCAAGCAGCCGACCAGCGACCAGAGGACACCACGATCGTGTGCGTGCGTGCGATCGTGTGCGAATGTGTGCTAGTGTGTGGTGTGTGTGTGCTGGAGCGTAGTGGAGCGTGTTTTGTGGATGTGTCTCTTATATCACTAGCGGATCCTAGGGCGATGGCGCAACTGTGTTTCTCTTCCCCCTTTTCTCTCTCTCTTTCTCTCTCTCTCTCTCTCTCTCTTTACTATCACTCTGTAGTAGTTTCACTCTGTAGTAGTGTGTCTCTGTCTGTGGGAACTTTCCCTTCCCCCCAGGTAGTCAAAGTGTGGTCAGAGTCCATTGATCAACTCCTATCCTGTATCGCCTCCAGCTTTCCTGCCACCATCATCCACCACCACCACCACCACCATCAGCACGAACCCCCCGGAGGGCCCGAAGTCGAAAGTAAAAAAAAAAAAACAAAAAAAACGAGAAGAAGGAGGTCCCGCCTACCACACGCGCCCCGCGCCCCGCACAACCAAACAACCGAGACCGAGACCGAGCCACCCGGCCACAGAATGCAGTTGCCAAAAACGTAAGCGCACACGCTTGGGTGCTGGTGCGGGTTTTTACATCCTTCGCGGCCCCGAACTACCCGCAACATAAACTGGGGGGGGCCAGGAGAACGGGGAACGGGGTCGTTGATTAGGGCGTGGGTACTACAGGGTGTACCATAAAAAAAATGAGAAAATCTTTTATTGAAGTTTAAAGCCATTTTTTTATATTTTCTACTGTTTCAAAGTATTTCATTCGCTCTATATTTCTTTGTTTATCAAAAACAAGCAAAATGAGTGGGTTTGTCGGCCTGTTTTCTCAATTAATTTCACCAAGCGGCTACGAATTCGAGAACACCCTTCGGTAAAATAGGTGTCCAACTTAGAAGACCAGGCTTTGATGATAAACGATTTCAGCGAACCAACCGTGTATGGTGTGATGGTTCACAGGTCTTAGGTCGAACAAACGCCCCATATTGAATAGCCCAACCGATTTAATTCAGGACCGCTTGGGAGGGCATAAATCAATCGACCAAAAATTCATGTTTTCCTTCAACCATGTTTCAGACCGTTAAGGCGTATCGCAGGGGCCTCCATCTTGCTGAAACTCAACATTTTCTGGTGTTTTGAAGTTTGCTTTAATCCATGCTAAAACGTGTTCCTTCAAAAAAGTGATATAAACATCGATATTCATTTTAGTATTGGATTTTATGAAAACTGGTGCCATTTTCAAACTATGTTTTATCCTGCCCAAAGATGTTTTATCCTTTCCACTATTAAATTACGCTTCACCCTAGCTCTAGAGATTGCTTTTAGGTCATATTTGGCCAACCGATGCAGGCAGGATCTTGAGATATTCGTCTCTTATGCAAGTTTTCATATGGATTGCACTGGATTTCGCTAACTTTTGCTCTGACGGATCCTACCACTTTTTCAGTGCGCTCAGATCGTTGCCGATCACTAACGTGTTTCCTAGGCCTTGGCACTTCATGAATAGAACGTTTGATCCTGTAAACAATGCCAAGATTACATCTGAGGACCGCTGTTATATCTATGAGATTTCTCTTGGGCGCGAAGCAAACTCGACACTGTCGCCTTTGAATACATTTTTCCGGACAGACATCTTTTGCACGGGTACTTATTATACATCATTTGATAGATAAGACTCACACGAACACAACGATACCCCATAATGCCATATTGGTGTTGAAAAAATACTCAAAACAGAGCAATGAAAGCATTCTCATTTTTTTATGGTACACCCTGTACTACTACCCTTCTGTGAGACCTCTCGCACGGGGGTTGGTACCGGATATCGGGTACCGAGTTAAAAGGGGGGGGGGGGGGGGACAGCATTCAGCAGCAGCAGCAGCAGCAGGGGTTTTGCTGTTGCACAAGACGTAGCCCCCCCCCCCCCCGCGGGGGGCGCACAGCTCAATCGCACAAGGGAGGAGGGAGCTCGGTCTCGCAAAGTGACGGGATCGCGCACCGCCATCTCTCGGCGTACTCGGCTCGGCCTACTCTGCCCTGCTCTCTCTCTCTCTCTCTCTCTCTCTCTGTCTGGGCTGGTCTGGTCTGATGGAGTGCCAGGAGTGTCATCCCACAAGAATCCGTCGCGTTTTTTTTTTCTCTCTCTCTCAACCATCCACCCTCTCTAGATCGATCGGATCGGCACTCTAGCAGCTTACGCCGGTTGTCTATGAGCTTAAAATGAGTGTTTTTTTTTTTTTTTGTCGAAAAAACACGATTTTTTAAACAGCAAGCCAAAACATAAATTATTCCAAGTATTTCCCTATGCTAGCTGTACATTTTTCCTACCTTTTTGAGCAATTTGTCGATACCATGCCAAAAGAATTGCTTCCTTTAGCGAGGCAACCCGGCCTCCCGTCATGTCGTTTTTCAACAACTTCATACAAATCGACCCGAGCAGCACGGTCGCGTGCGCGTGACCGATCGTCACCGAAGTGGTGATATCTGGTGATGGTCCAGGTCCAGTTTAGTTAGCCGTGGGGGGGGGGGGGGGGGGTGTGGTATAACATCCCGGGTTTATTGAGTTCAAACCAATTATGGACCCTTTTTTGCGATGAGTGCGATGAGTTTATTTTTGATGAGTTACATTTTGATTATTTGCTGGTGCCGTAACAATTCCACAAGCCTACAACAAGCTCCTAATAGACGACACCCCCTTGCTGATCCAACCAAACGCACTGAATTTTGTCACTGTGTTTAGGAGCGATCTTGCGGTCTTCGCGGTCGAAAATGATGGTTGGCTGGGATCGATGAAAGATTTCCAATACCACATTGTGCCACCGGAGGCCCTCTACAAGCGCTCTATTTTAAGTGATTTAATCGCTGATTTTTTTTCCAAATTAATGGACAAAAAATGGCGCCCCCCGCTGAAGCTCTTTTTCAGACACAAAACTAGACATGATTACGGAAGAAAAAAAATATGTTGTAGTGCAGGGCCACTTATGTTGTGGCACTGATTTATGTAAACTGGTGTCAAATAATCACAAAAAAGCAGTATGGCATGTCGATGAAAGCTCACTCTGGTCTGTGCGAGCCCATCTAGAAGCAAACGCTCATTTTAAGCTCATACACCGTTGGTGTACCGTTGCTCATGCATTCCATCATCATCATCATCATCATCATTATGCTGGCCTGAGCTACTATCGGAAGGATTCCAATTCCAGTCCGAAGCCAAAAGCCTGGGATAAGACGAAGCGTAAGCTCAGAATGTATAATGCCCAAAAAGTGTACGCTTCGTGTGGCAGTCATAATCGCATAAAAGAAACGTCACCTGCAATTACATTCGTGCACCTGCAATTACATTAAGCAATTCAATTTAGATGTGTTTCTGGCCACAAAAAATATCAATCGACGAGATAAGCAGACTTTTTGAACATCTTTTTATATATTTTAAGATGTTGTTGCTGTATCTTTAGCGACTGTAGAACATTCAACACTTCATAACGCTACGCTTCATGTGTTGGTGCCGAGTTTACGCTTGCTTTTACGCTCCGCGGGCCTACAATCTTTTTGGCATTACACACTCCGAGTTTACGCTTACGTGTATCCCTGGCTAAAGCCTTTTCGGGGATCATCAACGGGGATCAGTCTAATATTCTTCGTTTCTAGTCCCTTCTTTTTTTTTTATGTGTTGAATGATTGAGTTTCTGCGTTGTTACTTCTTCTACTACCAGCACACTGGCGAATAATACTCACGCTAGTTGTGAAAGCTTTGAAACTGCTTACTGAGCCACTGCACATCTTTGTTTTTATTTTTTGTTAATTTATTTAACGAACACCACGCGTAGAATTTTGATCGTGTTCGTAGATTTTCGTAGCTTGTGGATTGTGGAGTGGACCACACCACTCCTCCACTCCCAGTTCTGTGCACACAGCAGGTACAGAAGAGAGAAGAGAGGAGAAAAAAAAACACACACTCACTCACTGGCCAACTATGGAGCACAGGAGCGGCGCCGGTGTATGGCGCCGGCTTAGAAAAAAAAAAAAAAGAAAAAAGAAACACAGTCGGGGCCTTATCTGACGAATGCGGAAAGAAAGTGTTACGGCAGCAGGTCGCGTGCTGCTGCTGCTGCAGCACCAGCAGCTACTATAGTGCCTATTGCAATCGTGGTGGCGCGCTACACAAACGAGAACCTCCTGCCATGGCGCTGCAGCAGCAGCAGCAGTAACGGCAAGCCATATGGCAGCGCTAGCTAATCATATGTAAGTAGATTGAGGTTAGGCGTGTAGCAGCAGCAGCAGCAGCAGCAAACAGGGGGTGTCGTGCGCGCGCGTTCACCACGAGATGCAGCCGCAGAGACGCATGGCAGTGTGTGCTTTTGGGGGGGGGGGGGGGGGGGGGGGCGTTCTCGGATCGCACGATCGCCTTTTGTGTAGCTGACATTTGTGCCAGCGCCAGCCGGATCGTGCAACCCACCAGCAGCCGCACCCCGGAGCAGCGGCTCATGAGCCCGCTGTAAAAAAAAACAGAAGGTGATGACATTTTGCAGTCACTCTCTGGCTCTCTGTTGGCGATCGAACGGTCGGTTGATCGGTTGGTGCCGCGCCGCTACATCGTGATGAAGCAACATTCTAATGCCAGCGAGCGCCAGCGAGCGCTCGCAGACGCGCGGTGTTCCGCCTTTCCCCGCGATCGCGCGATCGAGCGAACGAACGATCGCGCACTGGATTTTTGTTTTTTTTTTTTTTTTTCGTTCGTTCGGTGTATGCGCGACCCCTTTCCAGCTGGGGAGCGAATTCACGATTCCGTTGAACCATTCTAACGGTAGTTGACGTGCGCGTGAATGTTTGTGTCCGGTCCGGGCGGGTGCCCATTCCTCCGACCAAGGTCGTTTCACGAATGGATTCCACAAATCCGCAATCCCAGAATGGCGCATGTCGCCTGCCACGAAAAACCACACTTGCCTGAGATCAAGTTCACGACAGCTGCTGGTCACTGGCCCCCCCCCCCCCCCGCGCGCGCGGCCAGCCGTGAAGGCGAGCGACGTTGGACGAAGGGGAGGGGGGGGGGGGTTATTTTATTTTATTTTATTTTTTTTTTGTTGTTTTTGAGTAGACCTTCACTTCCGCTTCACTTTCCGTCGACCTTCACACGGTACGGCTGATCGGTTCTTCATCTCACCGGTTCTCTTCCCTTCCCCTTCCCAGTGTGACATGCTCGCGGATGACGATGGCGGCGGCGGCGGCGGTGGTGGTGGTGCTCCTGCTCGCGGTGGTACCACCCACCCGGGCCAACCCACAGTCCGAACCGGATCCGGCCAAAGCGAACCGCAACAGTCTGCTGCTCCGGCGGGGCAACGTCGGCCGACCGCTCGGCCGGACAACACCGACCACCACCAGCACCACCACGACGACCGCATCGCCCGACTACGCCGAGGTAAACCCCGGGCCGGCCCGTGCCGGCGCCGCCCCTCCATTCTCTCGCTCTTCCTCTCTTTCACCCGCCCCCCCCCCCCCCTTCGCACTTTGTATTCCAGGACGAGTACGCGGACAACTACGACGACGGCAAGGCAGGCGAGGACGGGGCCGGGGATGGGGGTGAGCTGGGGGTGGCCGCAGCGACGACCACCACCACCACCACGACCGAGACACCGAAGAAGATCCGGCCCAGCATCCGCCCGTTCCGCAGCAACGACGATCTGCTGACCGCGCTGAAGAAGCGGCGCCAGGAGTCGAAGAACAGCAAACCGGCCGCCGGTAAGTGCCCGGGACCCGGGGGGAGGGGGGGGCAACAGGGGTCGCATAAAAGTGAGACATGGAAAAGTGAACGGCCACACCGGGCACACACAACACTCTTGCACAACTTTTGAGCGCGCTCGGTCGCGCCCGCCTTTGCGGACCGGTTCTCGCTCGCTCGCTCGCTCGAGTTTTTGGTGTGTGTGTGTGTGTGTGTGTGTGTTTGTGTGTGGAAAGGCAGGGCGAGCGTCCTTCAGCTCCACCCGACCAGAACAGAAGGGTATTTGCGCCAAAAACGGTGGTCAAAATCGCGGAGTATAATTTTTTGCATATTTGTTTTAACATTTTGCCTCGCTGACAATGTTAAAATGTTGACACACATGACAAACACTTCCATACAGAGAGAACTCATACAATGATTACACATCCCTGCTACGTTATCCTTTTTGTCAGCTGTGAAGTGGAAGTGGATATAAATAGCTGAAATATAGGTGCGTCGCGCCATTCTTGCCAAAAAAAAAACAATAGTTATAGTCAAGATAACAGCCAGCTCTTGGTATGCACGAACATCTACGAAGCTCGGTAGAATATTTTGCAGTGCTCTTTATGGTTTGCATCTTATAAATAATCACAGTTTCATTTTTATCAAAAATGAACCTTCGCAAAAACACACGAAAAACGTGAGAACTGGATCTTCCTTTTTCTCCAACAAACCCGGCAATGCCCCGGCAATAATTCAGATTTCCGATTTATCGAGATTTTTGTGAAGTATGGGGTTTTCCAGAGTTATTCGTCTAATCGCTGTGTTTGCCTTTTTATTCTCCAGCCTGTTTCTTGGTGATATTTTCTGCCAGATACTTACAGAAAATGCTCCAAGAAGATTGCGGGAGACGACATACTTCAATATGCTGAGAAGAAATTAGCTCAACTTTTAGAGTGACCTTCAGAAGTAGGCAAAATGAAGGTGTTTCAAGGGAAATTCTGCGATTCAACGCAAAATTCCAGCGAAGATGGGATGGATTCCGATATCAACTGCAGGATTTCAACACTGCTAAAGATTCATCGGTTACAATCTAGAGTGAATTTAATTTTTTGGGGTAAGCCAAACGCTATAAATGGGCGACCACCAAGAGAAATTAAAGATATTAGAGAAGTAAGAGACGAGCAGATTCACGACAAAAAAAAAAAAACAAAACGTTTTCTTGCTGATATATGCTGAAATTTCTAGCAAACATTATTTTTTACGGCTTTAAATCGAATATCAATCATATTTCAATAACAAATAATAGCATTATGGGGTTTTGGGCCGGTTTTTGGCTCAAATACCCCTCTGTGCGACGACGCGCTCGATTCGATTCATTGATGATAACCACCCCTCCCCTTTCGGCTGGTCCCGCACCGTGGTCAAAACTAGCGGGAAACCGGTTCCTACAAAGTCCCCCCCACCCCCCCGCCCCACCCTCTTCACCACTCAGCGCAATTACCGAACGAAAGAGTGTGGGGGGAACCATCAGATCGAACACACCGTTCCCTTGCCACCCCCCCCCCCCCCCCCCCCCCCACCGAATGCAGTGAAGTGAACACTAAAACACGAAGAGAGAGAGAAAATAAATCGGCGCCCCCGGGCCCAGATTCGCCCTTTTTGTTTGGGGGGGGGGGGGGGGGGATATTCCAATTGGGAATCCCGTCCGTCCAGGGTGTGGGCCCCGTGCGCGCGTGTTGCGCTGAAGGATTATCCCTCCGGCAATCCGGCAGCGTCCGGGGAGCAGCGATGGATCCGGCTGGAATGTAGAATGTGGGGCACGGTGTTGTCCGGGTGTGGTGGGTTGCGATGTGGGTCAAATGAAACCTTGAGCAATGGCCTTTGTGCCTTTGAACACTGCCAGCTGCTGCTGCTGCTGCTGCTGCTGCTGCAGCACCATACGATCGTTCTTTTGTTTATCTTTTCTCTTTCTCTCTTTCTTTCTCTTTCTTGCTTTTCTTCTTGTGGTGTGTATGTGGGGTTGGGAGTAGCGCTGCCGAAGGAGAAGACGTACGACGATGAGGAGGTGCCGGCGGTGCAGCCCGCACCCGCCCCCAAACCGGCGAAAGCTCCCGCAATCGGTAAAATTGCAGATAATATAGTATTTTCCTTCACGAAACGTAATTAAAACCAATAATCATTCTTACGAGCTCTCTCTCTCTCTTCTTTCTCTCTCTCTCTCTCTCTTCTTTCTCTCTCTCTATCTCTCTCCTCCTTTCCCTCCCTCACTCTCTTTCTTATTTCTCTTTTGTTATACTATTTTGTTTGACCACTTTACTGTGGCGTGTACCGCTTCATCACGAGACCGATAAGAACGAGGCTGATATCGGCGCCTCTCTAGCACCTAATACCAACACATGGTATTAGGACGGTGTACACGAGGAGGTCCTGTCGAGGTCCTTCCATTTTCTTCCTTTTTTCCGTTCAATATCCTTCTCGCCCTTTGGTTCTTTTCTTCTCCCTTCGTTTTATCTTTCTCTTCATCTCTCTCTCTCTCTCTCTCTTTTTCTTCCTTTTTTCCATTCTTTCTTTCTTTCTTTCTTTCTTTATATCTTTTTCCTTCCCTTCTCTCTGCTGTTCTCTATCTCTTCCTGTCTATTTATTTCCGATTTTCCTCCTTCGATTTTCCACCGATTCCACTCCGAGAAAACACCGTTTGGCTCATGCATCGTTCTCGTTCTCTGTGTTCTCTTCTTCTTCTTTCTCTTGCTCTTCGTCTCCTTCACCAACAGCATCCAACAAGCGGCGCTTCGGTAGCGGGGCGGCACGCCGGGACACCGAGGCCGAGCAGCAGCAGCAGCAGCAGCAGGAGCAGCAGGGCGGCGGCGAGGAGACGAGTGGTACGGGCGCCAAGTCGCTGATCGGGCGCCTCGGCCGGTCGCGGTTCGCGCTGAAACAGTAGTGCACTCCACAGATCATCCCTCCTCCTCCCGCCGCTTCCTTCAGCCCCGCAGCAACCCGCAGCAAGCGGTCCCAGTGGAGTGGAGTGGGCCCCACACCGATCGGGTTCACTAGGGGGTGGAGAAGGAGGAGAAGGAGGAAAATATAGCTCCCTCCATCCCTCCACAACCACCTCCTCACCCCACCCCCCCCCCCCCACAATTTTAAGAAAATAGTAGTAGAAGCGAATGCTACGCCGCGCGAGTTGAGAGCAGCTTCAGTTTATTTCAATTCTTCTCACTCCGATATTTTTTAAAATATCCATTCCCTTCATGTTCACATTCCTGTTTCTTCTTCTTCCTCTTCTTCCTCTTCTTCTTCTTCTTCTTCTTCTTCTTCGTCCTATTGTACCATCTAGTTGGAAAATAAAATGTACGATCCCCCTTTTTTTTAATTTTAGATAGAAGAGTGTTGTGAGTGCGAGAGTTTTTAATGCGCATTATTCTTCCCCACAGGCTGGTTGCTCGTTCTTCTTCTTCTTCTTCTTCTTCTTCTTCTTGTTCTTCTCTATCTGCCTACCAACCGGCATTTCCGGTTACCGTAATGTTATTTAACAAATAATTAAGTTACATTTGCAGAGGGTTGTTGTGCGTTGGGTTACTTCCGCTCCCACCGTATGGACTTCTTCTCCCCCTTTTTTTTTTCTTCTGCCCCATTCATCTTCTACTTTGTGCGCATTATTTCCGGCATGTCCGGCCCCTATTTTCAAGGGCGATTTTGAGGGGTGGAGCGGGTTTGGGGGGGGGGGGGGGGGGGGGGGGGGGGGCTAGCCTAAAATGAGCAAATATATCTAGTAAGATGAGCGGACTTTCGCCCTCACTGTTAATGTCGTTCGTCACCGATCTTTTCGTCGGTACCCGTTGTTGTCCCATGCCAGCGATTAGACTTACTTTATCCTTATCCACATCGCCACCCCCCCCCCCCCCCCGTTTCCCTTTTTTTGTGGATTCTGAAAGAGGAAGAGGGACACTTAAGAGTACATGCAAAGCGATAGCGCGAGGACGCTGTTAACGTGAGGTATCCAAGTGATAGGTATGCGTACGTATGCGTGAGTGCGTGCGTGCGAGCGTGCGTGCGTGCGTGCGTGACGTGACGTGACATGACGTGAGGTTTACATACAGCGATAGCGAAAGCTTCCTCCTCTGCTTCTACTTCTCCATCGTCTATTACTGTCGCCGGCTTACTGTACTATCTGCTAAGACGCATACGCACGTGGCGCCCCTGGCCTTCGCCCCCCCCCCCCCCCCCCCCCCCTTACCGCTGCCCTACAGCAAGCCGATTCGCGGCGTCGAGGAAGCGCGGTAGAACGCTACTAGCAACGTGGTGAGCTCGCTTAGCACCAGGAATCCGACCGATCCGATTGTGTGTGTTTATAGGCACTTGAAAATGTTGTCTCAGTGTACAGAGTGAGTTTTCAGAGCAGACAGAGAGGAATTTACAGACCGGAGCGCACGCAGCCGACACGCATAGATTAGCTCACTGCAAGACTTTTGTTCCACCGCCATCCCTTTTTCTCGATTTCTCTCTCTCTCTCTCTCTCTCTCTCTCTCTCGCGCGTCTGTCTCTGACTCCCTCGATCCGGTCGCGATACAGTTCTACTATGGGTGATACCAAGAGGTGATAGTGACAAACTCTGCAGCCCAGCGGTGCAGCGCTATATATTGACGTAACGTAAAATGAGCTACATTAGCACAAGGATGTGTGCGGCGAAGGTGTGTGTGTGTGTGTGTGTGAGGGAATGTATAAAATTAACAACCAGGTAGGTAGTACGTAAGTAAAAAAGTAATGGAATCTGCATAAACAATCACATTCGTTAATTAATACATCGATAGTTCCGGCCGGCCGGTTGGCCGAAAACGGCAAAAAACGCACACATTGCATCCGAATGGCGCATCCGGTGCCCTTCTCCCCCCCCCCCCCCCTTCATTCCCCCCTTTTTAAAGGACATTCATCTTAGAATTTATAAAGTTAAGATAAGCTTAAGGTTACTTACGCTCCTAATAAAGACGCGCGCAGCGATCAACAGCAACCGTTATTCGCCAGAGCTGCCGTGCCCCTAGTGGTTTTGCGACGCTGCGTGCGACGGTTTTGTGCGTGTGTGTGTGTGTGTTGATGCGTTGTTACCCGCCTGGATTTGGCCACCATGTTTCGACTCCTTTCGACGTTCGTAGTTAATCGTATTTGAGTTTGCTTGGGTGTGTTTGTTTTATGTTTTGCTGCCATCCGGTTACTCCGGTACATCGCGCTGTGATGTATGGATCAGTACGTTCAAGGGTAAACAAAGCTTTTTTTTTTTAAAAAAAAAAAAGGTGCAGGGAATGAGAAGTATCCCAGTATGCCTTTCCTAATGTGTATATGTGTGGCTGTAGCAGTTCTCTAGTATCTAGTAACAGTGAAATACGCGAAATGAAACAGAATAAAGCCCACAAAAAAGTCCTAGCTCATAAAAAAGGGGTTTGAGAAACCGTTTCGTTGTGTCAGTGCAGTAGTTAGCGAGTCCTTCGAGTGATTCGGGCATGCGTAGCCGGGCCGCTGCTGCATACTGTTCCCATTTTAGTACCGTTTTGAATGAGACTCGCACGTTAGTTAGTGGTTGAGTTTAGCTTAAAAATCATGGAAAGTGTCCACGCGGCGCAATTGTAGTTAATACCTGGTGCACCAATTGCATGAGCATCCCCAGTGCACATAGAGGGTGTGCTGGTGGTGTTTCGCAGTTCTGTGAGATTCCAATAAAAAGTAGGTTATCGAATCTAATTGGTACTTGCAAGTAGTAGTAGTAGTAGTAGTAAATGATGATTCCAAAAAAAGAAACGATTTGAGCACGCCTGGCTGTTGGGCGACGAGATTCTAGACTGTCACCACCGTAAAGGTGTGGCGTCGTCGAGCACCTGCCTGAGGCGAAGTACTATACTCTGTAGGTACGTAGCTATACATGTATATATATATAAATCAGTTTATGAGCCAGAGTTATTCAATTTCGCATTTTTGCGTTATCGCAGCTCTCTGCCGCTGCTGCTGCTGCTGCTGCTGTTGCTGCCTTCAAGTTTTCACTAACCTACAGAACCGACCGCGCACCCATTTGTAGACTTTCCCGCGAAAGTCGCTCAGCAGCAGCGAGGGAGGGTGGTTGGAATCGCTTGATTTGGTCGCTGCACTCGCCTGGTAGGTAGATGCGGAAAGACTCGTAGTAGTCGTCGTCGTCGTTGTCGTCGTCATCGTGGACAGCCCATCATCTCGGCTGGACCGTTCACTCGTTGCCGATGGTGACAGTTCCTCTATGAATGGCAGCGGCTCGGGTTGGCCTCCGGCCCGTTCCGGTACATCGGTCATCGCCGGCGAGCGATTGGAGCGGACTTTCGGTGGAAGAGGTCATGGGATGCCACCGGACGGGCCGGACGCACTCGCACTGCCGACACTGCCGTTGCTTGCCCAGCGCGCATCGTCCGATTCGTGCGTAAGGTAGCGCAGCCCGACCTGTGCCTCTAGCGCACGCAGATCGTTCCACGTCTGCAGCTCCTGCAGCCAGCAGTGCAGCAAACTTTTGTCCACTGTGAACCGCTTGCGCTGCTTCACCTGCAGCAGATTGTTGATCAGATCGATCGCTGCGGAGAGAAAGGGGGGGGGGGGGGGGGGGGGTAAGTGAACGGTGCCACGCCAGAGACAGAAGACCGTGACGGCTCTAGACAGTCTTCGACTTACCGTCGGAGGAAATTTCCTTCCACGGTGTGGGCGGGTACATGAAGGCAGCGTTCTGTATCTGATCGTTGATGTCCTCGTCTTCGTTAAACGGGAAGGTGCCACTGAGACTGACGTAGATGATCACTCCGACGCTCCACATATCCAACGAGCGATTGTAGCCCTTGTTGCGCAACACCTCCGGTGCTGCAATGCAAAAAGGGGAACGGAAGAACATCAATCTGGGTGCACTGGCCCGGTGATTCAGTGTATATATATATATATATATATACGTACCAAGATAGGCGGGTGTGCCGACCACCGATCGTCGGAATGACTTCTCGCCGATGATACGGGCAAAGCCAAAGTCGCACAGCTTTACCTGCGGGAACTCGTTGTCGGACGAGAGCAGCACATTCTCGGGCTTCAGATCACAGTGGACGATGTTGCGGCTGTGCAGGTACTTGAGAGCTACCAAAATCTAGTGAAACAGGCGCCGGATGTTAGGTAACTGCAACTGTAACCGCGTAAACGAAAGCTCCTCCTCTCCGCCCTTACCTGGGTGATGAGAAACTTGGTCACCCTTTCGTTCAGCCGACCGTTCTGATGCGACAGTATCATCTCCAGCATGTCACCCTTCAGCTTCTCCATCACCACAAAGATTCGCTCGGGCGTTTCGAACATGCGCTCCAGATTGACGACACCGGCGTGCGACAGGTTCTGCAGGATCGCGACCTCGTTCTTCAGCTGGGCTTCCTGCTTGGTCGGGAAGCGCAGCTTGTCGATCACCTTGATCGCAACGGTGCGATGCGTCTTCCGGTGCACACCACCGTACACGATACCGAACTGGCCGGAACCGAGCACCTCGTCCGGGAAGATCTGGTACAGCTGGCTCATGTCGGTGACGCGCTCCTCGGGCTCGGTCGCCCCACCGGCCCCCGGTGACTCGCACTTGGCCGTGGCCGACTGGACCGGCATCAGCGCTTGCCGGATCGCCGTCTCCCAGCTTTTGGCCAGGTACGCCCCGACACCACTGTCCGGTGGCGGTAGCGCCAACATTGGATCGTTCTGCTTCACGTTGTACAGCGGATCCTGCCCGACGTAGTACTCCACTGCCGCCGTCCGTATCTCGAAGCAGTGCAGCACCTCGCCCTGTAGCGTCCGGGCCGTCTCGACGGCCAGTATCTCGTTCAACGGTATCTCCTTGTAGTACTTGGTGCCCTGATCCGACACGAACAGTGTGATCGCCTTCGAGTCGAGCCGCCAGTAGTGCCGCTTCACCGTCCGCTCGCGGTTCGTGAAATGGACGAGCCAGCCTTCCTTCATCGCGCGCCCATCCCGGCGCTTCGTGTGCTTCACCGACTGGACGATGCGCATCAGCGGTATGTTGGCGCTCGGTGACGACGATGAGTTGCTGGACGATTGGCGCGACTGCTCGCAGATCACCTCCAGCCGGTGATTCTCGTCCGGATCGTGGTCATGGTGGTGATCGAGCAGATGGTACGCCGGTGCTGCTCCCGCTGGGGAACCGTTTTGCTTCAGCGCAGCAGCTCCCTGCACTTGCAATGGTTTCCTCTCGCCGCCGCCGCCGTCGTCGTCGTCGTGGTGTACGGGACGACCGCTGGTGGTGGCACCGCTGGAGTGTACCGGGCCACCTTGCTCCTCCAAGTCGCTCTCATCCTCCGCATCGCCGTCTCGCATGCCTGGCCCCCCACCGTGCTCCCGATCGCTCGAAATGCTCCGATCGTCGTGCGCATCCGGTGGCTGCGTGTTCTCGCCCGTACAGTCCTTCGGTACCTTCTCGATGCACTTCTTGTGCGCATTGTAGTGACAGTCGCGGCACTGGACACCCTGCTTGAACAGGCCACGGAGCAGCTTCTTGCAGTACTGGCACACGGTCGGACGGGTATACGTGTGGATCGAGAAGCTGTGCGGGATCTTGAATGGTTGGCCGGCGCCGCGGTTCGTCAGCGAGGGTGATCGGCTCGGTCGCGTCGCACTGCCACTGCCAGAAACGTACTACCCGGGATTGGTGTTGTGTTTGTGTATGCGCATGTGTGTGAGAAAGAACAATGCAACAGGTAACAGACTATTAGTGAGAGCATGGGTGGAGTGGAGTGTAGCAAATGCGCAAAATTAGGGGCTCAAACATTAAGCAACGATAGCAGGGCAGCAGCAGCAGCAGCAGCATTGATTCCGGAACGGAACATCTCCCACCAAACTTTAAAAGTAAAACGAACAAACAAAATAACTGCCGGCCAAGGTGTTGTTTCCGTAAGTAACCGGCAAATTGAAGGCAAATTGATTTTATTGTCTCTATTTAGATTCAAGAGCTAAATCCAATTTTACAATCAAAGCTTAAACGAAAAAAAAAACAGGAAATTAAACTATGCGGTATAATACCCGAAAGGAAGAACAAAAACCACCGATTGGAATCGCGAGAAGGGAAGCGGTAAATTGTATGTAAAGGGTAAATTGTATGTAAAAAAAAAAACAAATAAAATAGATGTATATACCACGTGCATGCAGAAGTGTTTGCCGGATTGCTTTTGTAAAAACAAAAAAAAACGGGAAAGCCATGCTTGTTTGCGCTTGGAATGTATGCAAAACATATCCACTTTTCATCGCCAATGTATTGAATAAACCGTGATTGCTTAGCAGCCGTTAAAGAATGTCATTCCACTCATGGTTGTTTCAGGGATGGTTCCATCGAATTATGAATAAATGAGCACATCTAGTATGAAGCGTTATGGCGTGATTTGTTCGACAAAAAAAATAAAATGGGATACCACGTCCCCATTTCCGTTTTTCAATTAATTGCACGAAGGCTGGCGTTAACTTTTACCAAAAACCAAAACTGGCCAACACTTATGCAAACATTCGGTTTGTAAGTCGCGATGTTAGGAATGTAACAATACTTGATTCGTAATACTAAAACATGCGCTTCGCTGCACTAGCAAACACTACTTTGAGTGGAGCGAACGGACGGAATCGTTTGTTCGAAGTGGAATGCGCCCGGGGGGGTGCTGCCTTACTGCTGACGTCTTCTTGTGCTATCAACTCGCCCCTAACCATTGCCCTTCTACCGTTTTCTTGTTATCAACAGTGTGTGTTTACGAGTATATGAGTGTGCCTGTGTAAATGTATACGTTGGAATTTGGCGGAACGAACGGAGAACGCTCTCTGCTCTCTAGTTCTTAATGTCATTCATGAGTTGCTGCATTTTTCTTACCAACAGCGTTCCCGCGCCGGCTGTCTCGTCGGAGGCGAGCGAGTTGCTTGAACCACCCGAGGGGCTGCGGGCCGGCATGACGGCGGCCGTCATCGAGTACAGCAGTCCGCTACCGCTACCGGCACCACCGGACGAGCCGGATCGGCGGCCACTGTTGCTACCATTGTTCTGTGACGACTGCTGCTGCTGCTGCTGCTGCTGCTGCTGAAGTGCCCCGGTGTGCTCAACCCGGCTGCAATTGTTTGGCACTTTGATGACGCAACGCTTGTGGTAGTTGAGCCCGCAGCCCTCACACTTGAGACCCTGGCGCACCAGCCCGAACAGCATCTCGCCGCAAAAGTCACAGAAGGTGGGTGCCTTGTACGAATGGACTGCGAGCGCGTGCGGTCGCACGAGCGGAATGTCATCCGAACCGTACGGTGGTGCACCGCTGTTGTTGCTGTTTCGTCCCAGCTGCTGCTGCTGCTGCTGCTGATGGCTCACTCCGCTTGGCACCGCTGGCGGTATCAGGGTTTCTGAAACGAACCACACATCGGCGGAGAGGGCAAAGGAAATCCGTGAAAATCCGCCGGCCCCGGGGAACAGGCGTCGCGAACATCGGCGATACGTACGGTTTGCCGTCAGCACGATCTCGACCAGCGTTTCGTCCACGATATCGGATACGGCCGTCACCATCTGTAGCACATTGTGCGAGTCGTAGTCATGGCGGAACAGCAGCAGTCGCTCCGGCAACCGATTCAACCCATTGCCCGGTATCTACAAATAATCGAACAGCTCAGCGTCCACTCGACGTTATACGCGACCGTAGCGTATCGTGGCCTTACTTTGTTGTTGATGAACTCGCACGCCAGCTCTTTGAGCATCTTCAGCGTGAGTGCGCTCGAGTCGACCGTAATGATGTCGCGCAGGTTGCCGAACTGGAAAATGAAGGTGATACCGTCCCCGGCCATCGTTTGTCCAGGCAGGCTGGCGGCACCCACACCGTGGGCCGTGCAGCTGCTCTTCACACGTGTAACACGCAACCGCCACCGATCACCGTGGCCCCGCGACCTTCAAGACGCTGGTGGTGGATGGTGCACGTGGTGCCAGAACGCGCTCGTGGTGCTGGCCGATGCTGGAGTGACCTACACCGAGAAAAGAGAACAAAACGAACACAACGTAAGAACAAAAACGTGTGAAAAAAAAAAGGAACAAAAACGAAAAAGCTACAAATTTGTATTAAATTAGGAAGGAATGGCAGGCGATTGCCGTGATCACGAGATGATTGAGCGCGAGAACGGCGGTTTCGGTTCCAAAGGTTCTCGCGTCGCGGTCTGCCATCACTCACGCACGCGCGCACAATCAACTTATCATTATCACCCACACGGGTAGGCCCGTGTCAGGCGATTTTGGTTTTTGGTTTTTTGTTGTTGTTGTGTGTTTTGTGTGTGCTCTTTCTCGCAAGCACCGCAGCGTGCTCTGGTGCAGTTGCAATTGTTAATGAATCGTTTTGTTGTTGTTGCTCGTTCGTTCAATTGTACGATCGACGCGGGAAAGCGAGGGGCAAGTTGATGGCGATTGTTTTCTCGACCGCGCGCACACTGAGAGCGCACGTGCTTCCCGGGGGCCGAATGCCGTTCCCACGATCGGGTGATCATCGCACACACAGGAGAGAGCACATGCTCCACACGGTTCCCGATGATGTTTCCATCGGTTGGACCTGATTTGGACCGATGTGAGCGAGCGGTCAGGCGGACGGTTCGAATTCACTGTTCCTAGGGGCACGCCACAGCGTGACAGCGTAGTGCACCGCGACTAACGGTATTCTGTGCCGATTTCGATGCCGATTGTTTGTAAGTGGTTTCAAGACAATGCGTGACCGAACGGGGAGAGTAGGTGGGCTAGTTTCCTGGCCACCGAAGCGCACGTACACAAACCAGCCACACAAATACGTGCAAATAAACGTGATAAAGCTGGCTGGACAATCCGTACTGCTCCGCTGGTGCTCTGGGACAGCCAGATACGCGCCTAGGCCGGTCGTCTGCCTGGTTCACCGCGGTGGGCCTTCGACTACTGGCACTACTGTGGTACTGTTGTCACGCTGCTAGTGGCACTAGTAGTGCTGCGCTACTGCTGGCACCACAACGGGACGGCCAGGTGGTGCCGCGGTCCCGCCTGTTGCTGCTGCTGCTGCTGCTGCTGCTGGCTGCCACAGTGCCAGGGTGGGGGAACTAGAATCCAGAAGCAGTCCAGAAGGCGGTTCCCGACAGTCCCGTCGCCCGGCCGCGTTGCGTCGATGTTAGTGAGAGAGGTGCGTGCGAATGCGGCATGACGGGTGATGATCAGAGAGAAAACTATGACGTCGTCGTCGTCGTCGTCGTCATCGCTGTCAGGCCGTCGACGGAACGCGTGCGTGTGCTCTTGCCACACGCATCTCACACGGATGCCACCTTACCTGTGTTTCTGTATGTGTGTGCGTGGGTATGTGTGAATGTATGCATTTAACTAGGTAAATGGGAATGGGGTGATGGGCGAGGTGATACGCACCGTGCTGTTTCCGTTTGACGCGCGCGCTGCCAATGCTACCCTCCTGTTGGGGGTGGTTCGGTTGGTTGGTTGGTTGGTTGGGTGGTTGGCTCGACGATGGCTGGTGGCCACGGTTTGGTTGATTGGGTTCGTTCGGTCCGGTCCGTCTCTGGAATGGCTGGCTGACTGGTTGGTTGGTTGGTAGAGCTAGGGTCTGCCTGACCGGGGCCCGGGGACAGGGTTGCTGGTTGCGGCAGTTGGTCGCTGGCTGGCTGGCTGACTATCTTTTGCTTCACATTACACTTGGCTGCTGCTGCTGCTGCTGCTGGCCCACCATGATCACTTCGCGTGCTCTGTGTGTTGTGTGTTGTGCTGTGCTGTGTGTGATCGTGTGTGTGTGTGTTGTATGTGTGTATGGTGGAGGTCGAGCCAGGTGGAGGGGTTAGGGCATGATTGTTTACTACCCCCTAGGAAGCTACAAGCCGTGTGGCATGCACGCACCACGGGAACCACGCACAAAATTTTCTCTCCAGAGCCTCCTCTAATGTTGTCTGCTGCCGCTGCTGCAACGGAATGTCATGCGCATGGTACACACGCACACACGGGCCGGTGCACGGGCAAGCGGGCACAAACACACCCCACACCACGTGTACACACGCTGTTGGCGGTCGCTAGTGTTGCCAAACCGGCCGAATCGCAATTGTAAGCCGTTTGTGGAAGCGGTGAATTCGCGCTGGTATCGGTGCAACATGGAGAATCAAACGATAAACTGTTTTGGAACAATAATCCTATACGGGAGCGACTGATTACCCGCTGCCGATGTAATTTTAACTCGTTTGTTTCCGGGCAACCCTTGTTTGCCGCTAGCAGCCCCACGACGTTGGCACCACTGGCAGGTCACCGAAAAACGAACAACACCAGAGGGCGCGGTTTTTTTTTGGCTTCAAATGGTGCCACGTGATTTGTCGTTACACTGGCATCAAAACAACGTTGTGCATCGGATTTCGATACATTTATCGTCTTCGTGAGGAGTCATTTTACGGTTCTTACCCATGGTGTTCTTCCGCTTCGTCTTCCCGTTCTCCGTTGTCGCTCTAAATGTTGCTGAATGTAACAATAATCTGCAACTATTCAAGCGAATACGTGGCTGGATCAAACATAAACGATTCACTCGTCTTCCGGTAACAAGAATAGAGAGAGAGAGAGAGAGGTGAATGATCCCGTTTATTTTGTTGCTTATTTGGTTTGTCAGGAGTGTAAGCAGCGTGCTGGATCGCCTACTTGACTCTCTCAGTGTCCACCGTAACGATTTCGGAGGAACAAGTACCTTCGTCACTAGCGCAACGTATTTTAATCAAGTTGCCCACTGTAGAACACGTAAAACCGAGCGAAAACTTGCGGAGATTGACTGTACAATCATAGGAAGAGAATCTGTGTGGGGTCCAGACTGCTTGCATGGCAGGGAAAAATCGTGGCGCGTCGTAATCGTGTGTGAAAATGAGGGCCTCGCACCTCGCATTAGAGCGCACAACTTCAGCTGCTTTAGACGGCGCGAATCCAAGGCTATCTAGATAAGCTCATGATCTTTCAAACGAGTATCGATTTGTATATTTCTGATGACCCATCACGCAGCTACGATGGGCACCGTAAAAAGTACCTTTGCGGTGACACGCCTACCTAAATTTGATGCCATGGATGAAGTTTTGAATCAATCTTCCCCAAAATATAATTAAATATTCTTCAGAAATTGTAGATTAGTATGCTTTTTACTTGACAACATAAAGTTGTAAGGGTATGTCACACAAAATCGTCAAAAACGGTCCATTTTTTGGCCCGAAAATACCGAAGTTGATGCGGCCTATTGTTGCAATGTTTTGATCGATAAGGAAGTGGTTCTACTCCATGAAAATACTTATACCCCCCCCCCCCCCCTACCCTTGTAGCCTTGACTGGGGAACAGTAGTTTTGTTTTAGTAAACTGTGGTGGGAAACATTGAAACACTTTCCTTACAATCCTGGCTTATCACTCTGTGACATTCATGTGTTTGATTCCCTTTCAAGAACATGTTTGGGAGGCAATAGATTTGACCATAATGCTGAGGTTGAAACCTGATTTGCAAACACGATCTATACATCTTTCTGCCATCATCATCTTTCGGAATCAAGAGACTGTGTAAAAAAATAAAAGCTGAACTTTTATGCATTAAAACTTCAAAAAAAAAAAAGGCAAAAGAAAGTCTCGTTCATGTTTGTTCATTCCGCATATTTGTAATCTAGAGAAATATTGATCGAAATGATGCAACCAAATGGCACTAATTCAGGAAGTGGAGTGCCTTCAAAACGGCCCGTTTTATGGTGTACCGTCCAAAGCTACGTGCAGAATCAAATCGATATTCTTTGCACAGCATTCGGAAGATGAAACACACATTCTGGACGTTTGTGCGATTGTTCTCTTTGCGAAAACGAGTTCCACCAGATGTTAACAAAGAAAAGGGTCAACAAAATGGCAAAATGAAACGCACCTGACAAAGAATGTGCACAACGTTAGCCATCATTTCATCACCCGCAGGCGATTCGGGCAACGCTTACGCTGCCAGTCCCGGACAGTGCGTCTTTAAAAACCGTGCACGTTTGTGAGACAACCGTGCGCGGCTGTGGCGGAGTACCGCGCACTCGTATGAGGGGCACGATTTTCCCAAAAATCAATACCGTGTTTTCCCACTTGTTGAAGCAATCGTTCAGACACCTTTATTTTTATTATTTTGTTGACACAATGCTGTTGAAAGGTTCAAATTGGAGCAAATGTCACTGACAAAAAAAAAACAAAACAAAACAAAACAAAACAAAACCAAATAAATAAATCTGTGCACCTCAAACCGAGTATTCCTTCATAGTCTTCAAATGTGGTCAAAATTTGCATAACTACCGCTCGCTCGCTAACGCATCCACACAACGCTAGTGTGGGGACCTGCAAGATGCTGTGCTACCGGTGCCAGTGGTGACACTACAATCACCAATCAAACCCCCTACTTGCCTCGCATGCGAACCATGATATAGATTCGTGCGATTGCTTCGCCCTTCGCCCAGTGGAAGACACTGCTCGTTGCTCCACAAAACCCCGTTTTAACGCTCGCCAATATTGGCCAACGGTGGTGCGAGTGAACGAACGAACGGGCGTCGGAATCATCGGAATCGCTTAATATATATGCTAATGCGTTTAATTTCTGGCATTGTTCCAGTAAGTTGAATGTAGTTCTTCATCGCATCGCCCACACACATAGCTGCCGAACCTGAGAGCACCTTAGCCATTCTGCTACTGCTGCTGCTGCTACTGCTGCTGCTGCTGCTGCTGCTAGAGATTCCCGGCGGCAAATCCCGGCGTTTTGTGGCCGGCGAGCGGCGGTCCGTGGTGGCGGTCGGTGGAATCGAAGATCAAAGCGGTGCGCGCGCGGCCGCCGTGGAGCGATTTGAATTTCGACTTCGACTTCGACTTCTGGCGTTAATTAATCACCGCTGGATGCTACTTTTCACACCACCCACACACACAGCGCGCTCTCCACCGCAGGTAGAAAAGGGTGAATCACCAGCGGAATGCGGTGCTGGATCGGAAGCTCGTAATTATCTTATCGGAACAGAGGTTGTGCCCGCCACCGGGCGACGTGGCGTGGCGTGCCGTGGCGCCCAGTCTTGCGGTCCGAGCGCCTTGATGTTGATTTATGCGCTCCCTGGACCCGGACCCGGACCAGGACGACGACGATCCGTCGTCCGGCTTGATTGGTGTCGTATTGTCGCTGTTTGGCTTTTGGGGACTGGTTGACGGGACAATCGGGATCTCGGGCATTGACTGGAAATGATGATTTATGGAATGATGAACCAGTTGCCGGTCGCGTGGATCGTGGTGTCGGTGGCGGCGGCCCGGTTTGGATCACAATGAGCCACAATCCTGCGTCCGGCTGCCCCCGCTCTCTGTTCCCATTTTTGGGGCCGGGCCGGGCCGGGCCGGGGGCCAATAAAAATAAATAGTAAAAATTCCGCAAACCGATAACACCAGCCCGGGAGGGGGGAGGGGGGGGGGGATTGATAAAGCGCGGTTCAATATTTTATAATTATCTCCATCAATCAACCATCGGCTGCAGGGCCGAACCGCCTTTCTTTTTCTCCTCCTCCTCCCCCTCCCGTTGTCCTCCCGAACAGCTTCCAGCAGCAGCAGCAGCAGCAGCAGCAGCAGCATCAGCAGTAGCGTCTTATCATCGCACACGGAGAAGCGACCGAGGCCGGTTGATGGATGAATGCAATAAAAATGGAATGCTGAGGAGCCTTGCGCTAGGCCGCTAGCGCACCACCCCCCCTCCCCCTTTATCTGCTAGTTGGGAATGTCCTTGCGCTGCTCGGTGACCTTTTACACATGTTTTACTCCCTCGTGCCACGTGCAAGGACCCACGCCAATACCGGGAGGGAACCGGAAGAAGATCAGCAATCAGCAATTCCAAATGCTGGTTTGCAGATAGCGGCCGGGCGTTGAAACGGGGGGGGGGGGGGGGGGGGTGTCCAAATTAGTTTAACCCAAAAACTGTCCTCCTTCCGCCCATCCCGCCACAAAAACACTCGGAATGCAACACCGCACCCCGGGGGGCCTCCTCCAAGCAATCAGATAACGCCTCAGCCCAACCAACGCCCAACATTCAGGTGCGCACACTGAGAGATGCTAGGGAGATACAATGTTGTGTTGTTTTTTGTGGGATGGGAGGGGGGGGGGCGCACACACGGCAAATCACAAAACGGAACGCATGGTGGCGTTTGCTGGCGGGTTTTTGGGGACTGTGGGGGGGGGGGGGGGGGGGGGTGGGGCGCAAAAATGAAAACACCAAATTTAAAGCCGGTGACGGTGGCCGGCCGTTCGTCGTGATGGTGCTCTCTCTCTCTCTCTCTCTCTCTCTCTCTCTCTCTCTCTCTCCGTCTGTGTGCGATCGGGAGGAAAGGTTTTCTGCGCGGCTTTTGCGATGCTGCCGAGCGAGCGAGCGAGCGAGCAGGAATCTAATGAACACACAAAACAGCGAACTCCATCGATGGCATTCGGTGTGCTAGCTGGCCGGCCAGCTGGCTGGGCCCCAGTCGTCCCCAGTTCCCAATCACTAATTGGTGATTGTCTTGCCCGTGTCGGCCCGTCCTAATCAGCACATCGTTTGCATCGGTTTGCATTGCGTGGGGGTGGCAGGGCGGGGGGGGTAAGTTTTAATGATGTTTGGCTCGTTGCTCACGTGACGTGGAGGGGGGGGGGGGGGGGCGTTCTCTTTTCCTTCAGGTGCACAGGACATACGGAGTAGTGCCAGTTCCAAGCGCTAGCAGTGATCCACAGAGCGCAGCATTCAGTAGTCGATTTTTGGGGAAGGGAAAAAAGGGAAGGGGAAAAGGGGGGGGGGGGGGGTTCACGAAAACACACACAGTCGCGAACGGAATGGACTTGGACCGGCACTGGACGCTCCTGGTCGGCCACACGGGGGTGTCTTATCATCCCTCATAACCCTCATGCACACTTTCTCTCTCTCTCTCTCTCTCTCTCTCTCTCTCTCTCTCTCTTTCTCTCGGTGTATCTGTCAATTCATTTACCTCGATATCTGTCATTTACTCGTCGCACGCCATCTTAACCTTAACCGTACAAAGAGAGGGTGGGAGGGGGAGCGGGGTGGCAGATGGATTAAAAGAGATAATCTGCTTCGCCCCTCTAGGCGAGCCCGTCGAGCGAGCTCTCGCTCGCCGGACTGTCTGGCTGGCTTCTGGCGACCTCAACCCCGCCCGGGGGGTGCCGTTCCACCCTCCAACTTCACCCTGCAATACGTCACGCCACCTCCGCACCAGTCATTTCTAGAAAAAAGGGTAGCTCTGAAACTTACAACACTATACTAGTTTGAAAGGTGTTTGTAGTGGCTTGTTCATACGTGTTTTTTTTTTCTTTTGGATTGGATAAATAACAACGAAGAAATGCAGTAAGCTGTAGTTTTCGCGATTTGCATATTATTTAATTTTTTTTTTTTTAAATCACTTTCTCATTTCGTTTACATTTTCTCATGCTACGCTACATAAGCCACAAAGACTCCTTAATTAATGTAGAATCAAATGCTGCAAACTTCATTCCGAAATACGGACTGATGTTTTAGTATTTTACAATTTTTCTCTAAACGGCACTATGGGGCAAGAGTGTGCAGTGCGCAAGAGTGTTGTGGTTGTTCTTTGGCCAAAAAAAAAAAAATGCCGAGAATGCTTTCAGAGTGTGTTGAATTGTGCCTATGAACGCGAAAACATCCGCAACAAAAAAATAATTGAATTAAATTGAATTGAAGAGATAAATTAATTTTTTTTTTCATTTGTCATGAATTGTTTTTTAATTAGAAAAAAGCATTTTTTTTATGAAACAAATGAAGGTTTTCTTCAATAATAGCTTATATTTACACTAGCATTCACACTCGGACCAGTTTGGAACATCGACCATTGCCCCAATGGTGGGGCAAGAGTGCGCATTTTTTATTTTTGCCTAATATGCATTTTTCAACAAGATGTATGAGTACTGTTGTGGTGAAGAACGATTTTTGTAGTGGACGTCGGTTATCAGTCGAAAACTCAAAACTGAAAGAAATTTATTTTCAGTTTCTTAGTATTTAAACACCTTAACTTATCGCACTCACACGTCGTCCCTGCACCAGCGTCGTAGTAAAAAGGACAGTACAATCAGATAAAGAAAAGCACTTGACATCCGATTTGACAGCCGGTTTGGTTTCACCTAATTCGACCTAATTAATTCACCTATTCACCTAATTAGTTCGTCTTGCACCTGATTAGACCTGGCGTTAACAAGTACGGTCAATAAAATTTTGTTCCACAATTTTAAGCTACAAACCCATACGTTCATTTGGCTGTAGCTAACAGGACGAACACTTGTTTCCTTAGCGAGAAATACAGCGAGTTCAAAGTTAAGTGCGCACTCTTGCCCCACTTTACTCTACCCCCCCCCCGGGAAAAGTCCTTACGACGTGGACTCGCCGTACCGCTTCCGTAAGTAGATTACGGGCCCACCCCTACCTTCCCTGCGGGGGCGGGGTGGGAGGGTGCTTTAATCAGAACGTGATAACGTGGACAGCCCGCCCCTTCCGAGCAGTTCGTGAAAGGGGAAAGAAAGGAACGCCGCCGCGGTGGCCGGAAAGTTTGTCTTCGAATTCGAATTCCACCACCCCCAGGCCCCAGGGGGTAGGGGGGTGGGGGTGCGGTAGGCCACCGAAATATGTAAAACCACCACCAGCAGCAGCAGCAGCAGCAGCAGCAGAATCGAAGCGCTTGTGAATTGTGAATTGATGGCCACTATTTGTGTGGCTGGCTGGCTGGCTGGCTGGCCGAGTACTGTTACCGGAGGGGGGGGGGGGGGGGGGGAAGGGTGACCCAAGGGTGACATGCAAATTCCTGCCGTACGGCGCGTGTGTACCGGACGGCGATCGCACCGCTCCGTTCGACCGGAGGGTGTTCCCACGATAAAGGAACCATGTGCACTCATACCGGGACCATCAGTGTCCGCTCGCTCGCTCGCTCGCTGATCCATTGCTTCTGGACAAGGGATGTCGCACACCACCCCCAACCCGGAGAAGTCAACCAGCTGTGACCCTGTGCTGTGTGGGTATTCCTGGACTGGCGTAGCAGTAGCAGCAGCAGCTGCAGCCAATATTGGTTCAATATTGGAGGAGCATCCCCACGCGAACGGGGATGCTGCCTGATGCCTGGGGTGTGTTTCACTGAGGGGTGGTAGTAGAATATGTAAACCAGTGTTCCACCGGTCCGGTCCAGGTGGTGGTGGTGGTCGCGAGGTGTTTCGCGAGGTTGAGCTTTTTATGCTTATGAGCCTGGATCCACGATGGATCCGCTGAGTCCCGGACCTGCACCCGGGGGGGGGGGGGGAACACGGAATATCGACGACGCCAAAAACGCTGGGCGCCACCAAAATGCGAGCACAACAATGGCCCCATATGGCCCCGGCATACATGCGGGGTTCAATATGCCGGAAAATGGCCATTGAATTGGGGGAGGGGGCCTTGGTTGGTACATACACATCTCCGATCGCAAGGAACACGCCGATTCAATCGCACGGAATGGATCGGAACATACATCTATATATAGCGATCGTTATGCCCACGGTATCATTCGGAATCGGCAGCATAATCGTCTCCCCTCTCCCCGGTGACCCCGGGGGACTTTGATCCGAGGGGGGACCGGTTGAGCGCCCCAGGGGCACCACGCGAGCAACCAAGCGCGTTTCATGTTCCACTGATTTCCGTAGTAGCCGGAATGGAGTAATGGGGAAGCAAAAATACCCAAAAAAAAAACAAAACCAAGAACGAAGCGAGAGAGAGAAAGAGAAGCCGGAGGGGGGGGGGGGTGCTGGTGACGTCACAGGGCAAGGGAGGGACGTCGCGGTAGCGCGGTAGGACGTAAATCGAATTATTTATTATTTCCACCCCCCCGGGCACCTCGATAGTTGTGGTCCCACCCTCTCCATCCGCCCCGCCTGTGTCCCTTCACCCGTTCATCCCCATTCTACACAAACACACCGGCGGGTTGACGGGGACGCGGCCGCTCGCTCGGTTTCTCCGCTTTTAATCCTGATTATTCCGGTTGGACCGATACGGAAGTTCCGATTCCTTGTCGCATCGCTTTGCGCGTGTCCCCGGGGGGTTGATAAAAGGGGGATGAGAGAGAGAGAGAGAGAGAGAGAGAGAGAGAGGGAGAGGGTAGTTCGTATGACTTGCCGCCAAACGGCTTGGAAGACATGTTTATCGGGATTGGAGACGATTCCCGGTGATACCGGAACCGGAAACCGTAATCGGTACCGATACCATGATGATGATGGTGATGGTGATGGTGATGGCTCGGAGATGGTGGTTCTGGAGTCCCAAAAAGGCACCCACCGTAATCATATAGAGAGCACGTGCACGTACAGTGCTGGATTACATGAGTCTGTTGGCTGGACTGCCTGCGTTTGCTTCAGCCTGTCTGCAACTCTCTCCCCTTTCTGAGGGGGTGTGGGTTTTATTGGAGACGGGGATGCCCTTTTGTACAGAGGGAACGGCACCAACGGTGGACATTCAGCAAATCAATAAATTGTTTACGGGATCAGCAGCTAGCTAGTCAGCGGGCGGGAAGGGCGAATGAAGGGTGAGGGTGTCTTTTTTTTTTGCTATTTCGGGTTATTTCGGCGGCCAACGACGACCGGCAACACATCTTCCGCGACGAAAAAGAAAAAAAAAAAAGAAAAGAAAAGCGAACCAAAGAATCGCAATCGGATTCTCGTCTATTGTATGCAAACAATAAAAAACCCCGAAGCCGACATTGTATCTGGCACGTTAGGGCGTAAGGGTGCAAGGGGAGGTAGGAGTAGTAGTTATGGTAGTAGTACTAATAGTTGTAGCTGCGAGTAATAGAATGCGGGGCGCAGGCGGAGTGATACATTATCTGCGGGACAGAATGCTCCGGCCACTGCCGTATCGTGGGATATGAGATCTTCCGATATTACCGGATGGGCTTCGGTAATTTGTGGCCAAAAAAAAGGCATGTTTTTGACGATTTTTTGCTGACGTTACCATTCAACTTATTTCTCACAGGTGAATGGCATATTAAACTACAACTTTTGAAGAATTTTCTAGTTCTATTTTGGGGAAAAATTCATTACAAACTTCATCCATGGCATCCAATTTATGAAGGTGCGTTTGCGAAAAGGTTCTTTGCGGCGGTTGCCCATCGTAGCTGCGCGATGGGTCATCAGAATAGCACAAATGGGTACTCGTTTGAAAGCTTCTAAGTTTATGTAGGTAGCCTCGTCGAGTTTTTGTTGATATTCCTATTTTTCGGTTTTTGGCAGCATTTTGAAATGGAAAAAGTGATGCTTTTTTGTCATTCTGCTTAAAAACACGGTTTTTGGCGATTGGTTTAAAAGAAAAGTATCAACAATTTTCACAAAATCCCGACGGGATTACCTGGCAAAAAGTGTACAGATTATGTGTTAAAAATTTCAAACCAATCGGCCTAGTAGTTTTAACGGTACGACGGAAACGTTGGGTTTCGGGAAACGCTCTTCAAAGTAGCGTGCTGCATGGAGCCTTGTATGAAACGCGGATTTTTTAAAAATCTACAACTTGGTCAGTTTTTCCTCGATTGATCCAAAACTTTTAGTCAATACTCTTGAAAGGATCAGCATTCAGGGGAAAATGTTAAAAAGATGTGTCACGAAAAAAAAAAAATGGGAAAAGCCATGGGAAAGGCATGGGAAAGTGTATTTTATTATTGTGAAAGATCCAAACAGCGCTTTTCTCTTTCGCTTTCTCTCTCGGATCTCTGATTTCACCTGGTGTGTTCGTGGACTTCTCAAGGCGAAGGTACGTGGAATTGTTAAGGTTGTATTTTGTTTGTTGGTTGGTTATGTGCTGCATCATTTATTACGTATCCCTCACACCAAATTTCATGCAAATTCTATGCTCAATTAAGGGACGCTTCTTTATTTAATTTTTGTTGGGGCACATGTTTTTAACATTTTCCCCTGAAAGCTGCTTTCAAGAGTATTGTGTAAAAGTTTTGGAACGATCGAGGCAAAACTGACAAAGATACAGATTTTTGAAAATCCGCGATTCATATAAGGCTCCATGCAGCACGCTACGTTGGAGAGCGTTTCCCGAAAATCAACGTTTCCGTCGTACCGTTAGAAACTACTGAACCGATCGAATTGAAACTTTGAACATATAATCTGTACACTCTTTGTCAGGTAGTCCCGTTGAGATTTTATGAAAATTATTGATACTTTTCGATAAACAATTATGTAAAACTGGTTTTTTTTTTGGCAGAATCGCAAAAAGCATCACTTTTCCAACTTCAAAAATCTGCCAAAAACCGGAAAAATGAGAAGAATTCGCTTTTGTTACCCTCACACAACAAAATCATATCTCAAATACAGAGTGCACAATCAGGTGCTTACCTTTTTCAAAGTAGACTAACTGTGTCATTTCTTAGCACATTTTGGAAAATAATATTGTTTTATTTAGGTTATTATCGTGAATATGCCACGTATCAATGCAACAGTGCCCGCGCTGTGGTTGACACACCCGGTGGAGCCACTCTCTCTCTCTCTCTCTCTCTCTCTCTCTCTCTCTACGCCCCCTCTCAAGGGGTTCCCTTCTGGTTTGAGGGCCAACCACACGAATTCTTGCAAGCTCTTTGCTCTGGCTGCGATGCGTCCATTATTTGCAATAAAAGCAAGCCATGCAGGGCAGTGGACAAACTTTCGGGGGCCCGTTTTCGACACTCGCCATTCGCCAGTCATCGCCAGGAACCGGCAGGTGCACTATGTGTGACGCATGGGGGTACCGGCGACCGTTTTGTCCGAGTTCCGTGAAAAGCGGGCTGCTGCGTATGGCTGTTCACTCGATTTGAGCCGTAACGTCAGAAATTCAAATCGATTAGGCGGCAATCACCACCACTACCACTTCCCATCGGTTGCGTTGGCCTCACCAGCAATGTTGCCGCCGTACGGTCCGGTCCGATCTGTTCACCTTCCCCCAAAAAGGTGGAAAAGTTTTGCGATGAAATTGACCGGAACAAAAGCGACCGAAAACAATGGGGGGAGGGGGGGGGGCAAGATGGGGAAACATGAACAACAACAGCTGAAGCTTTTCCTTATCGCACACAAATGCACAGCTGGTGCTTGTTGCGTTTCGTGCCAGTTGCGGCCAAAACTCGAACCTCAGAAACGGCGTGACAATACAGTCAATGCAGGGTTACTGACATGAATGTGTTACCTATTCAAAACACTATAACCTTTTCTGTTCTGAAATGATTTTGGCATTGATTTCCAAGACAAAATTGTTTTAAAATAATCAAATTTTCTGAAACTATTCGCTTGAGCTCGATGTGGCCACCTTTTGGCACGACTAGAGACTTCTAACGGCCCGGAGAAAAAAAGTTGATGCTGCACGAATGTGATCTTGCGGTATTTTGGCCACGTTCTTCGTGCAATCACATTACATTAGCTCATCCATTCTGTGGCTTATTTTTTAGTCCTCACCCTGCCCTCTAACTTGGACCAGAAGGAATGGTTCATCGGATTTGCGTCTGGTTTGATGATTTTTCTTCACCACTCTTGGTTCGCACGAGCTTTATGAGCCGATTCCGAGTCTTGTAGGAACGTCCATGGTCTGCGACCGGAATGATTACGTGTTCACGGCTCTAAAGCACCTTTCCGAAACATATTATCGATAATGTGTCGCTTTTAATTTGACTCCAGGATCGATGAAAACACAGTCGAAGAGCGCCCTTCAGCGATCACAGCGGTCCAAGCCAATAAATGCGATGGGATTAATTGCTACGAGCGGCCGTACCGAGGCTCAAATGGAAGAATGAACCATCGATCAAGTAACCACGATCGTTTTTAAAGGTTATGGATAGATTAATTTGAAAATTTTACTCATCGGAGAACACAATGTGTGAAAATTCGCCACGTGTCGTGCACTGCTCAACAACTCCTTTGCTCGTACCGCATCGAACAGTTTTTTTTTTTGCTGCGTTGTAAGATAGTGTGCCTATTTGGAAGTTGTAAGGCTTAACCTTGACTTCCTTTTTTCATTATGCGTTGCGAAGGATTCAGCGAAATTTTCATATCTCTTGCGAGGTCTTTTTATGGACTGCGACGCGCATTATTGCGTTGAATTGTGGCCTTCACTTTCCGAAACCATTTCTGGCGATGTTGCTGTTTGTTCTGGTCCACTTCCATAGCGTTTTGTAATGCTATCAGGTACCATTGTATCGATTTATGTATCGCTCCATAAATTTTCCGCTCCACAAACATTTTGTTCATTTTAAGGTGACTGAGCTCACGAATTATAGCTGAAGGTTGTGATTTTCCAGCCAAATAAACGCCATCACAGTTATTATGTTTGAATTACAGCACGATAAAAAAAAATCTACAAAACATCGACCGCAAATGCTTGTGGTAGCTTGTAAACAACATATTAAACTATAACTAAAACACTTTTGGCGTCGATATTACGAGCAGTTTGAAAGATACACCAAGTGCGATGTTGGTAGCACTTCATAACAGTAACCCTGTAGCTGGGACTGCAACGTCACCTTGTTACACACCTCCCCGCGGTGGGTGGATCGCGTGATGGCCAGCCTAGCCCACAAAGCAAAGCCCCAAGCCAAGCAATCCGTTTCATACCACCACTGCCTTCCCCCCGCCCCCCCCCCCCCCCCCCCAAGAAAAAACAAGTACAAGTAGAAGAGTAAACACAACCCACCCGGGAGGGGGTGGGGGGTGGGCACGGATCGACCGCGTCTTAGAAGTCTTACCCGCGTCGCGTCAATTCCGAGCGGCAACGATTAAGAGACTAGAACGCCGTGTTTGGCAATGCGATGTAATCTTATCGGCAAACTTTGGCGCAGCGCAGCGCAACGCAGACCACCTTCATAAGTCCATAAGGCCGGTGTCCCGGGGGGGGGGGGGGGGGGGCGGGGGCGGGCGGTGAGATCCCGGTGGTGGCGTCCAAGGGTCGAGGATTAAATTGACAAGTTTCTCTGTAAACATTTTGACTTCTTCTCGTGGTCCGGACCGGTTGGGGGTTTTTTTTTTTTTTTTTTTTTGGTTGCAACTATTCATCATGGACCGGGCTCCAAGTTCGTGGAAGAAGTAGGAAGGTAAATAGTGCGCAGAATGGGGGGACGGGACAGCCATCCAGCCAGCCAGCCAGCCAGCTAGGCAGCGAGATAGAATTATAAGTTATTCATTGTTCAGCTTGGTTGTGTGCGCTCGCTCGCATTCGCATTCTACTTTTTGTGGGTATTAACCGCGTCACATCCGTTCGTGCGAAGGAGCCTGATCGGAATTGGTCAGCTGGTTCGGTCTCTCACTCGCTCGCTCGCTCGCTCGCTCGGTTCGCCAAACTTTGCTTTCGCTTTGCACAGACGCGAGCACTTGCCGGGAACCGGAAAGTAAGCCTGTCCTGTGTTTGGTCTCCTGGCTTTTTCTTTTTCTTTTCTTGTTTTTTTTTTTTTTTTTTCGTTGGCCATTTCTTTTGATGTCCATTCCGGCGTAAGCACCGGAAGTTACCGGTGCACGCGGCACGCGGCAGGACACTAATGGCTTGGGTTCGCTTCATTCGTTGCCTTTTTGCGCACTTGGTTTTGTCGTTGTTAGTTTGTTTTTTTGTTGTTGTTGTTGTTGTTATTGTGGGTGCGTTGTGTGTTTTTTTTTCGGTTGTATAATTAACACAAAGAGAGAGAGAGAGAGAGAGAGAGAGAGAGAGAGAGAGAGAGAGAGAGAGAGAACGAGAAAAGCGACGGATGTCCTGGCAGGTGGGCCACCCAGGTGGACTTCCGGAAGGCGAGGTAGTTGCTGCGCTTCATCTTTACGCTTCACATTACAGCGTAGCATCATCGCCCATTAGGTAGGCACGGGGAAAGAGGGGGGGAAACGGGGAATTTTCCGAGAACAAAAGCGGGGGATGAAGTCAAGCAACTCGCTGCTGCTGCTGCTGCTGCTGCTCACTCAAGCAAGTCTGGCCTCGCGAGACGCGATGCTATTTCCGAGAACATCTGGCGGCTGGCACAACTATCTCTCGCTGGTTGGAAAGAGGGACGCGAGGTGGGAGTATATCATCAAGACAGTGTGAGAGAGAGAGAGAGAGAGAGAGAGAGAGAAAGACGCAAAGAGAACGAAAGGTAGAGCAGCGCTAAGCTGGAATAATGTGCCTCGCGTGCCCTCCTGTGCACGCTCTCTCTCTCTCTCTCTCTCTCTCTCTCTCTCTCTCTCTCTCTTTCTCTCTCTCTCTCCACACACCAAACCTCTGAGCGTGCGGAGAGTAATTGTGGAGGGTGCAGAAAAGTGCACCCCGCCCCCCCCCCCCCCCTCCCCCATCCCCCATCCCTCGGTGCTCTTTTATCGCATTTGGCTGCCACCGCCAATGTCGCCTCTACTTGATGATTTGCGAGCACAAAGGTGAACCGGTGCACGGACGTGTTTGTCATTTCCGTGACTGGCGGCGAATGTGCGGTGCTCATTTCGCGAGCTCGCCCACCGCTCCCCCCCCCCCCCCCCCCCCCCCGATGGAGGCCCCGATGGGCGCCGGGACGCGTCCCAACACTCCGCAAAAAGCACGGGGAACAGGGAAAGGGTGGGGGTGGGGGGAGTCGTCCGCGCCCGTCTCTTGAGCAGACTAGGAGGTCGCCAGTCTTTTTACACAGTCTGGCGCTGGCAGCAGCACATCGGGCGCAGCGCTCGCGCTCAAAGTTTTAAGTCCTTTTTCCGGTCCCGCACCGCACCCCTTCTCGCGAGGCGTGCCAGGTGTGCTGGCAACCGCACACAGCAACCCCCGTTTCCCTCCCCCAACTCGCTCGCGTTTTGTATTTGTTTTTTTTTTGTTTTTCTGAGAGCAGCGAGAGCAACATAAAATTACATAATAAGTATTATGAGCGACGCGACACCACCCCTCAGGCAGGGGGAGGAGAAAGGGGGGGAAAGAAAGATAGTTTTGTGAAGTTGTTGTGCCGCGCGGCTCCCTCGCCGGAGGCGTTTTGTGGGAGGAGTTGGAGAGCGAAGGGGGGGGGGGGGGTGGCAGCAACGTGCGCTCGCAACATTCGCCTTCCGCAGCATGCCACCAGAGTGGGTGCAACGGGGGTCCGGGGGGGAGGGGGGGGGGGGAGTGGGCACTTGGGAATGGAAACCAACCCAATAATCCCATCGATAGCAGACGGGATGTTCTGTGATGGCCAAGCCAGCCCCCCCCCCCCCCCCCCCCCCCAGACAGAGAGAGAGAGAGAGAGAGAGAGAAATGATGGAAAAAGGGGAGGAACATGGAGGCGCATGGTGGTGGAGACACCCGGTGCACTCGGTGAGTTGGGCCAAGAAGTCTTTTGTCTCGCGCGATGCGCGATTAACAAAAAAAAAGGACAAAAACAAAAATTTAAAATTGATTGAAAAGAAGGGCATGCAACAGACACACACACAAACACACCCATACAGAGGACGCATTCACAACGAATCATGCATCGCGAGCGGATCAGTGCACCGCGAGTTCGCTGGCAGGACCGCGGTGTGACCACGGGCGCCACCCTGTTCGTTGATTCGCCATTGCTTCCCCCCCGGGGGGTTGGTGGTGGTGATGGTGAGCGTGGGGGTTGTGAAGTTAATTGGGATTTTATGTTCGTGGATGAACACCCTAGCCACACTTATGCTTGTTGCTGTAGCCGAAAACAGAGAGAAAGAGAGTGATATAAAGTGAAAAAGAACGGAGCGAGAGCGGGGATAATACATGGAAAGGGAAGTGATGATGAATGGGGAAAGGGGAAGAGGGGGGGGGGTGGGTGTGAAGTCTATTAGCGACATTAATGCCGAACCGAGTAGGTGGCACACGTTTGACAAATAGGCTTAGCAGCACCAACCCCCCGGGGGGGGGGGCAAAAATCGGCATTTAATTGGTTTAAGCGCTTGTCTCCAGGGGGTCCCAGCCACCCACCACGAGGTAGCAGCAACAGGATCGAGCACCACCCAGCACCCATCAATAATTGCAAAGCTGCAATGGTTGGTTGGTTCGTTGGTTGAGTGGACCGAGTTTCAGGTTCAGGTTTTTTTTTTTTTTGTAGCGAATTCCTCGTCACCCCGCATCGCGTGCTCACCAAATTCACCACCATTAGTTTGGTTGGTGGTTGGTCTTGTGTACCCTTTACTTACCCCCCCCCCCCCCCCTTGCCCCTCCCTTGTACAAACCTCCGCACGATTTGCGGTGCTCGTTCGTCTAAACCAATCTTCGGAATAAAAACAAGTCTGCCTGTTTGTTTGTGGGCGCATCACGTAAAATCTTCTGGGCCGATGTTCACCAAACATGGCACAAAGGTAGCTTATAATCCGAGATGATAGGTTCGGGGGTTCTTTTCTCAGAGTTTCCCTCCCTTGTCACCCCTTTCAAATACCAATGTGTTAGGAAAATGCATAACTCTACAAGCTTTGAAGCAATTTTCTCCACAACTCACGCAATT